>NW_025051761.1:0-11691 GCF_019279795.1 Protopterus annectens | reverse complement strand
ATGGGAAATGACCATACTCCAGTTAAACATACCTGTGGAAGCATGGCGGTGTGTAGGAGAGATGTCAGTGTGGTTTTTAATCAGATTGTTTAACGAAATCTTGGAAAGTGAGAGGATGCCTGAGAAGTAGAGAAGAAGTGCATTGGTAATGATTTTTAAGAATAAGGGTGATGTTTATAGCTGTAGTAACACCAGAGGCATAAAAATGAACAGACACAGCATGAAGTTATGGGAAAGAGTAGTGGAAGCTAGGTTAAGAAGGGAGGTAATGATTAGTGAGCAGCAGTTCAGTTTCATGCCAGGAAAGAGGACTACAGATGCAGTGTTTGCTCTGAAAGTGTTGATGGAGAAGTATAGAGAAGGTCAGAAGGAGCTGCATTGTGTCTTTGTTGGCTTAGAGAAAGTATATGACAGGGTGCTTAGAGAGGAGTTGTGGTATTGTATGAGGAAGTCAGGAGTGGCAGAGAAGTATGTAAGAGTGGTAGAGTATATGTACAAGGGCAGTGTGACAGTGGTGAAGTCTACAGTAGGAGTGACAGATGCATTCAAGGTGAAGGTGGGATTACATCAAAGATCAGCTCTGAGCCCTTTCTTATTTGCAATGTTGATGGATAGGTTGACAGACAAGATCAGACAGGAGTCCCGTGGACTATGATGTTTGCGGATGACATTGTGATTTGTAGTGAGAGTAGGGAACAGGTTGAGGAGACCCTGGAGAGGTGGAGATATGCTCTAGAGAGAAGAGGAATGAAGGTCAGTAGGACTAAGACAGAATATATGTGGGTGAAAGAGAGGGAGGACAGAGGAATGGTGAGGATGCAGGGAGTAGAGAGTTGGGAATGTGGATGAGTTTAAATACTTGGGATTAACAGTTCAGAGTAACAGTGAGTGTGGAAGAGAGGTGGAGAAGAGAGTGCAGGCAGGGTGGAGAAGAGTGTCAAGAGTGATTTGTGACAGACGGGTACCAGTAAGAGTGAAAGAGAAGGTCTACAAGATGTTGGTGAGACCAGCTATGTTATATAGGTAGGAGTCGGTGGCACTGATGAAAAGACAGGAGTCAGAGCTGGAGGTGGTAGAGTTAAACATGTTAAAATTTGCACTGAGTGTGATGAAGATGGGCAGGATTAGGAATCAGTATATTAGAGGGTCAGCTCAGGTTGGATGGTTTGGAGACAAAGCCAGAGAGGCGAGATTGCATTGGTTTGGAGATGTGCTGAGGAACGATGCTGGGTATATTGGGAAAAGCATGCTAAGGATGGAGCTGCCAGGTAAGAGGAAAAAAGGAAGGCCTAAGATAAGGTTTATGGATGTGGTGAGAAAGGACATGCAGGTGGTTGGTGTGGCAGGGCAAGATGCAGAGGACAGGAAGAAATGGAAACAGATGATCCACTGGGGTGACCCCTAACGGGAGCAGCCAAAAGAATAAGGACAACCACCAAAGTGTGCATATTTTCATACAGTTGCTCCTTCTAACCTAAGTTTATGTACAATCATTCCAACAGCTGTATTTAAACTAATTATTGCCAACTACAAACTGGAATGCCAAGTAGATTACTCTTCCCATCTAAAACAGAAAAAGAAAAAGGGACTCTTCCCAAATAACTGTATAATTATATCTAAATTGAAATAAGCTGAAATTTTTTGACACAGGATTGGGCACACCAAGTCACTAAAAACATTTTCTATAGCATGAAGTGGGGGACATAAAGCCACCTGTGTGAAAGTATACCATTAGATGATCAGACTAGTGATTATTTAGCCAAAAGGCTCATTCCAGTATTTACCTGCATACATACGTAAATTAAAAACAATTCTTTAAAATTAAAACTTGGCACAGTGCCTTGATAACCTCAATATAGTATTTATGTGCATCAAGCATATGACTCAGATCAGCTAATAATCATATAAAAATAAATCCACAGAAGATGCTCAGCTCTGCTTAAAACTGCAGCTTACTGATAAATCAAGTCATGGATCACAATGAATAAAATATTATAAAATCTGTATTACCATTCATGCAGGATGGTGCTGAGATGTCTTGGAAATGATAATCTGTAATCCTTCTTGAAACAAAGGATGCATACTTGCAGTGTGTAATGAAAACAGAAGCCATTCTGCTTTAGATGTTTTATTATGACTGTAAAGGCTGTGCACTAGTTTATCAATGGCTTTCAGTATCTGTTGCTCTTGATATTAATTTAAAAAATTCACTCTGTTAATGGCTTCTGATCTCAGTGACGGCATTGTGGATTAGCTCTAACATTTGTGCATTATGGTCATTCTAGCATACCTGGGATTCATTGTTGCAAGAACTTCACAGCATCCCATTCTTCAGTGTTTTGTGAAAAGTCCGATATTAGCTATTGTACTGCTTAATAATTATGACACCAACACTCGTAGTTTTACAGTCTGAACAATGTTTATCTATTTTCCTTTACAGTATGTTTGTACAAATGTCATTATACAACGCAGCAGTATTGTACTGTAACATGCTGCAAAGATGTTGGATGCCTGATAATTACTGACCCCAGGACCAGACTGCATGAACTCAAGTGAAATACAGCTATCAGTTTCCATCCCGAAATACTCAAATATACATTTTTAAATTAATTTAGCAATAATAAGATACACCACCAGCAAATAAAGGTACCTGCACAGTTCGAAAAAATGTACCATAAAATAACAAATGATAAAAGCAGCTGTGCAGGGTCCACCCAGGCAGTCGTTCAAGTATTAGTTCTCAAGTACGACACCAGTAAACAGTCCAACAAGGTGCTTAGAAACCCATCGAGCACAAATTCAAGTATCTATTCAGACCAGTGTTCAATCCACAAGGCTCTTTCAAATAACTTCCTCCAATGAAAAATACGAAATTATATTCAAAAGCCTTTATTAACTAAAAAACAGAGAGGTAAGCGCTTTCGCTGTGTAGCTTTTTCAAACCATAATAAAACCATTCACAAAACTGATATATATATATATATATATACATGTGCATAGTGATTACCTTATTACATTTAATTAAGCAATAAAACAATAAATTAATCAGCTTTTAAATCAATTTTTAAAAAGGCATACAGACAATAAACTACTTAAATAAACCACTTATTCTAGAAGCAGTATGCATCCCCAACATGTTTTTACTAACATTATAAAAGGGCAGGCCATAAGAGCGTCTAGGCTAAATCCTTTACAGAATAATTATGAAGCTGAATTAGAAGTTTTGAATAAGAGGTTATTAGCTCGTAATTATAAATATGAAGATGTAGAGGAATGCTTTTTGAGCGTTGACCAAGAAAGGGAAAATAGAGCATGTCCTTACTTCTCAGATAAAGGCAGTAGCTACTATAAAGATTCACATAAAGTAGAGAATAGACATGAAAGGAAGCAGCAGAAAATAACCCTATTTTACACTCAGGATATAAAGTCAGTTAAGGATGTGTTGAGTAGACACTGGGATATTTTAACTACTAATCCTAATATTAAGGAATTAGTGGGCGAATACCCTCGATTTATATATAAGAATAAAAAGAATCTACATAGGTTATTATGTTTCTCAGACAGTATTAAAACAGATACAATAGGCTTTAATGGCACTGTAACATGTAGTAAATGTAATTTTTGTAGGTACATTAACAGTAGTAACTTGTTTGTGCATCCCCTCACTTCCAAAGTTTATACTTTTAATGTCATTGGTTCATGTAATATAGAACATTTAGTGTACTTGGCTACCTGTTCGGAATGTAATGCGTTCTATGTAGGAAAAACGGACAGGAAGTTGAAAAATAGAATTAGGGAGCACATTTATCAAATTAGGATGAAATCAGAAGTTAATGCTCTCTCTAAACATGTTTTAAAAGAAGGTCCTATACATTCCTTTAAGTTTATGATTATACAAACCAATATACCTAGTCAAAGAGGGGGAGATATAAGAAACCAAACTGAACAAAGAGAAACAGATTGGATAATCAGACTGCAGGCACATGATCCTCCTGGCCTAAATGATAAAATTCCTTTAAAACCTAAGCTAAAAGGTAGAAAATTTAAATATTAAATATTAAAAGTATTAGTATGGTTTTAAGTTTTAATGAGTCCTATATTTTTTTCTTAAAGGTATTAATATAAATTATTATAGAATATGTGGTTTATTTAAGTAGTTTATTGTCTGTATGCCTTTTTAAAAATTGATTTAAAAGCTGATTAATTTATTGTTTTATTGCTTAATTAAATGTAATAAGGTAATCACTATGCACATGTATGTATATATATATATATATATATATATATATATATATATATATACATACACAAGTTTTGTGAATGGTTTTATTATGGTTTGAAAAAGCTACACAGCGAAAGCGCTTACCTCTCTGTTTTTTAGTTAATAAAGGCTTTTGAATATAATTTCATATTTTTCATTGGAGGAAGTTATTTGAAAGAGCCTTGTGGATTGAACACTGGTCTGAATAGATACTTGAATTTGTGCTCGATGGGTTTCTAAGCACCTTGTTGGACTGTTTACTGGTGTCGTACTTGAGAACTAATACTTGAACGACTGCCTGGGTGGACCCTGCACAGCTGCTTTTATCATTCGTTATTTTAAATTAATTTGTTAGCTGGGTAAAGCCAATTAGAGATAAATGCCTCTTTTCAAAATTGTACCAAAAAACACTGGTTCAATGACTTGTTTTATCTCATTCACATGGTCCTCTTCCTACATCCATCAGATATTACACAGATAACAAACAGAAACAACAGAATCAAACCCAGAGTTACAGGATAAAGTATATTTGTATTTGATAGCTTGACCTTTCTGTGGTATATTACCAGGGATATAGGACGTTTGGTCGACTGAGCAAACGATCGAAATCCAAACAGCCGGGCATACTTACACGAAAGTGCTTTTCACCAAAGAAGCACTTTCGCGAGGTATGCCTGTTGCCGAAGCTGTACTATGGTGTGGGTAAGGGAAATTTCCCTTTTCCCCACTGTAGTGCGGTCTCAGAGGGAGAATATTAAAGTAGGGGGGTGTGGGGGGTGCAGGGGGGCAAAGCCCCCCTGCTAAAATGTAAATGTAATGTTTTATTTTTTTTTTGTAACACGTTTTAACGAAAGCACTTTTTCGATAAAAGCGCTTTCGTTAAAGTGTGTTCGGTTGTTATGGATTCGGACATTTGCTCAGTCGAGCAAACGTCCTAGATCCATTACCAGACAGTTTCACGCAGGTCAGTTTTTTGAAGCTCAGCCCACATTTTAGTACTTAGATGCTACAATTTTTTCCAGTGGCTTTTCAAGTGTAGATGAACTCCTAGTCAGTGGCACTGAATTGTTTTGTCCACATGGTTACCATCACTTCTCTTCATTTACATAGGACTATAAACATTACCACTGTACTAGCAACGTGTTTATAATATCACAAACTGTTGTACATAGATAAAACATGTAAAACAGTTTGCACTTATAATGTCACAAACTGTTTTACGTGCTGTATCTATTACTGATGATTTTCATTTTTGAAGATCTATCAGTTTTTATTGTTCCATTTTTTTTTTCTTTTGACAAATTCATGTAACAGGAAATGGCCATCATAGATGTATATGTCCTGTAGACTTTAAAACAGCACATTTAAAGTACTATTTTTATAACTGTGCAACACAATCCAAATCTTCAGAGGTGCATGATCTCATTTTTTGTAAGTTATACTATCAAATGTTTAATTTCACCAAAAGTAATACTCTGAAATAACTTTGATTTGCAAATTGTGGAGCTGAATTTACATGGATGCAGGCCCCAGTGACTGCATGTTACATAACTAAGTGTTCAGGGGGAGCACTGCATTATGTGATTTTCTTCTATTTTGCCATCAGCAAATGAACTGCAAACATGGCATATATTAAGGTGTTTATATGTGATACTTTATCAGTTATAAGGGTATAGTTATGCTGAAAGATGTTTATTTTCCCAAACACTGTATTTTTAATACCATTGCATCTATGTTAATTTAATTCAAAAGATGAACACCATATCTAGTTATTAGCTGACCATTCAATTTTGCCACCTATATACATTGTTCATAAATAATAAATAAAAACTAACAACTACACCAACATCATACAACTACTTCTAGGTCAAATTTTGTGGCATCTGAAATCCTCCCTTACTTGAGATGCTAAACACACTAACCGAAATATCTATCTCACAAATCAACATCATATTAACACATTACACACATTAAAAATCACAAAATGTTAAAAAGCCATTACTTTTGCAGGATGGGTGTGCATCACACATTTTGTGATGCTGAGGCCCTGCCTGCACATCCCCATTCTCTGCATAAACTACCCCCAAGGTAACACAAACTCAGAGAAAAGAGAAAACTTTAAAAGAAAACACATCTGCACTCTTCTTTGAGTCATTTGACCTCAAACACTGACCATTGCTCTACAACATCTGCGGTAAGGCAACATCTAATATCCTGAGATATCAGTAAAATGAACAGATGATATTTTAACTTCCAGTGTAATACAAAAATAAACAATGTAATGAGCTCCATTAAAGAATTAAGGTCAGTGTGTCAAAAGGTATCACACTCAAATCTGATGTCAGAAGATCAGAAGAATACAGCCAGCAAAGAACCAGTCAACAAAGTATAAATAAAATAAAATAAATAAAGATCTAGCAGATGTGGTAAATAACACTTAAGTCTTTGACCCGTATATGTTACCAAAGTCAGAAAACCATATTCTGCAGTCTATCCAGTTCTTAAGTGTATGTCTAATCATGCCAGAGAAATCGGTGTACCACTTGAAAAAAACTTGAAAAGGTACGCCTCCTTACTAGAAAATAACAGAGACAGACAATCTAAATTACTCAGAAAGATTTTGTAAACTGCCATTATATGCCATTTTTACAGCTTAATTATGCAGAGATATTTGCCTGGTGTACAATGCAGTATCTACCCTGGTTCTACTCAAAAGTGCATTCCTAAAACTTACCACTAGAGGATCTAACACCACAGTGGGGAAACTAAAAAAAATTATGGCTGCATTACACAGGGACATCCAAAATGTTGGTATAAGTTTCCCCTTATAATTAGAACAAATTAGTTGTTCATGTCCTAAAAATATATTTTGAGCATTTTTTTTTAAATCACCTTTACTGTTCTTCCATTTAAACAATAAACAACAACAACAACAACAACAAAAAATCATCTAAGCATAAGTCAAACAAATATATAGAGCATTTATAAACAATAACATTGAACTGGATGCAGTCGTTATAACATTAAAGTCTGAATCTCTATTGCATACCGCTTTCTCAGAGGCGATCTCTGTCTAACGTACAGAGCCATGTCCAACCCAGAATTGTTGAACATGCTCCATCTTAGCAAAACCAAATCTACTTGAGCTACACGCTCTAGGGATATAAACCTCAACACATCAATGAATAGAACATGCTGGAGGGATAGATTCCCTTCGCAGAGACTTCCCTTATTATGGAACAGGGTCCTGATCTACATAAGATAGAGCCCCGCACTATCACTCTTCAAGAGGAACCTTGATGAGTGGATGGGTAACAGAAAGTTCACACCGGGGATCACACCAACATCACTACTAGATAGGGGCCAAGGGTACTAGCTGCTAGTAGAAGGGTCTAGGGAACTACTAAAGGGGCGGTGAATACCGCACAACCTGGCTGGGCTAATATATGCCTTCGGGCAGATAGCCCAGTACCAACCTATGAACCTATGAATCTGGTAACTGACAAAAAATCATGTATGTACAGTGATGCTTCACTTTACAACTATTTATTCCATATAATAGACATTTCCTCTTGTATCGCGTACACACACTTATCTCATCACTTCTATAACTAGGGATTATTTTAAGCCTATGCAGTAATACTCTACTTTTTGATTCAAAACTACACAAAAATACTTCCAGAAGCTTGCTACATTCATCCACCCACAACACCTTTTCCCATTTTTTCACATGGGGTCGAGGTAGAAGGTGGCTATAGCCTTCTCTAAAATCTATAATCTGTTATATTATTAAACGGCTAAGATATTCTTCATCAATCTTATTCTTCATCAATCTTAAAGTGCATAGATGCAGGTTCTACCTTAGTAATCCTACTATCTTTTTACCACCAAATTCTGTATTATTTATTTAACATTTTTATGCTGTAGGTGGATTGGACACTCTAAACTGGGCCTAGGTGTGTGTGTGTGTGTGTGTGTGTGTGCCTTCTGTGGAAGGTTGTGGGCCGGGCTGGCAACTCAACACTGTAAAAGCATGGTAAGTGGGGAAGTCCATAGACCTTTTTCAGACACAATCCAGACAAGTATGTTTTTAGAATTAGAAGGAAATTGGAACCTGGAGAAAATACACACAGACACAGAGAGAACATGTAAACTTCACAAAGACAGTGACTGAAAGTCAGAAATGAACCTTAGAGCTATGAGAGAGGGATCTTACTACTGAGCCATTGCGATTACCATATCTGACACCTTATAACTGTATGATAATGATGTTTCGCGTAAAGTCCCCTTTCCACTTTATTTACCTTTCTTCTTATAAAAAGCACTTTCTGTCATGAGGAACCTTTGTTTCTCAGAATCCAGTTAAATATTTGTCTCATTAAGGGAGAGGAGTAAGAAATTATAAGCAAAAAACAAAATCTTCTATTAACACTGGATGCAAGCATTTTGTAATAAAAACAGTACCTGTTTGTGATTTTAGACAATATATATAGTGATTCCCTCCCACCTTCCTGTCATCATGCTATCAACTTTCAGGTATCGAATGCTGGCTGGGTTTGTTGTATTTTTAGACAACTTAATGCTGATCGCCACAATCTTGTGTCTTCTGCAACTTGTGATGTAGATATTCAAATTATTTCTAGCTATAAGTTTCAATTGATCATTCAAAAAATCATAATGTTATAAAGTATCCTACTACTGGACTTACAGTAACTCCTATTTCTCAAATTGCATGCCTTGGACATGCTCATATATTAATTATGCACTTAGCACTCACCGGGTCACAATCATCTTTGAGCCTCCCTCCACCACTACCACCACCAAGAGGTGCCATCAGAATCGTAACATATAACCAAACATAAGCGCTTAACATAAATTGTTCTCCATCCTCCTCAAACATACATCATAATTTTCATTACACCAGTGCCAGCACATCTAATGTTCTTGCTCCCTTCAAACACATTTGCTGGGTCTACCTATAAAAAGAAAGAAAAACAGGTATCACAGCAAGTTTTATTTATCTTCATTCAAACTGTAATCACTGGAAGGATAATTACATTAAGATTAAAATTTTTAATATCATGCAACCTTCCTTCATCTTTTTAAGTGTAAAGCACAACAGCATGGCTAGCCACTAAGAAGAAGTCAGATTGTTCAAGTCTCATCTGAAGAGCTCTTTATCAAATCATCCAGTTGCATTACCATTCAAGTACACAGCTGTGTCCCATTCAGACAGGGACACCCAAAGACTTTCAGGCATGTACAAATACAACTTAAAAGTGCCAGTTTACATAAGTTCAGCCTGATCAAAACTAGTTTAGCACCCAATGTCCCAGCACCTACCTTGTTCATTTTCCTTTATAAATTGTTCCATTTAGTGACACTACCACCTAATATTTTAACTAGATCCAAAAACCATAATATTCTGTTCAACAGGATCCTTTAATACATTGAAAGCCTGTAAGTCAAGCAATTAATGTTGTGATAAACTAACCTTTATCAGCATCAGATTTAAATTGGTTGACCATCCCATTATACAACTCTCTGTAAACTAATTGATAACTATATTAATAGATACATTCTAGCTTAAAGAACAGTCTCCCAGACATCTATTTCTGATGTAACACTATTAAGAAATGCATATGTCTGTAACAAATCATGCAAATTACTAGAACATAATAATGATAAGTGAAAAAGGACCACTCTAGTAAAATGATGGAATAAAACAAATATAGGACTGATAAGCCCTTAACACTTATATACATATTAAATAAACAGTCGGCGAATACAAGCCAAACATTACAACTAGTTAAATCAATGTTTTCCTGTAATGTAAGGTTGCCACTACTTCTTACTAATTATATTACTCAGCCTTCATTTGTGGTTTCAAAACATGTTTAATCTCAGTTAGTTTAATCCAATAAAATACTTATTACTTAAAGTATTCTATATATCAGTAAATGATCATATAAATAATTATTTCAAGATTTGCGGAAAATAGAGCTTCTTTTTAAGGGGCTGTGTATATTTCATGATGATTTTTTTCTGAAATAACATACATCTTTATAATAACATATTAAATAATGGAATCAAAACAATATAAACCAAAAGGGCTAAACAACACAGTATAATTCTCAAACTCAGTTTGTATGGGTTTCAGATACTGCCCTTCTTACACAAAGAATCATGTTTTAGAAATACTAGGAATATAGATAGGTGAATTTATTATGGGGCAATCCAACCCTTGAGAATCTTAGGATAAATTATAATTACCAGTGACCCAGGGAGAACATGGTCTCCCGGATCTGAAAATGTACTGGATATCTTCTCAGTTGTAATTATTATTGCAGTGGAACTGTGTAAAAATACAGGCAAAGTGGATTACAGTGGGGAAACAAATGCTGGAAAGACAGGACAAAGGCCATGAGCTGGCAGCATGAGTGTTATTAAGTGGCCACTCACCTTTTGTTTGGGAAGAGGCCATACAGGTGCAGAACTGCCTCATTAAAGAAGGAAAGTTAGAATCAGTTAAAAATTGGTTTGCTCTAATAAAAGTGGGTCTTATAAGTGTCTAGAAGTCTAAGCAGATGGTGAACTGTGTAGGAAGGCATAAGGATGTCAGTTTTTGGTCTGACTTGAAGGACGCAGAAGCCTTTTTGACTTGGGAGAGATTTAAAACAAAACTAAATATGAGAAGCAATGAGTTGTTAGTATAAGGGGTCTGATATAGGTGAATAATAAATTTTAAGAGGTAACCATTTGAAATGTCTTGACCTGCTAGAGTGATTCTGAAACAGAGAGACAGAACAGCCAAAAGAAAGGACTTATACCAAGTCTGAGATGGCCATTTCTCAGGGTATTCTCTTTTATTCCATGGTATAGCAATCTTGGAGTTGGTATATCCACATTTGAAAGTTGAGGGGGTTTGCCCCCTCCAAAAAAGAAGATTAAAGAAGAAAAGTGATCTTTGAGATTTACTCTTTTCCTAGATTTTCAGTCTTCTTTTTTCACCTTGTCAGCACTCATCATTTAAAATGCCAGCATTTCAATAGGGAGACAGTCAAGGGATATCCCATGGGAGAACATCAGCAGGAAATAACACTGGAGATGTAAACAAAAGGATCAGTCTCCCACTCGGTCAAAGTTCATTGTGATTGTAATTTTAAGGAGAAGCAGAGATGGGACAAGCTACAAAATAGAGCTACTTTTAAGAAACTATCAAAAACTGTACTCATAAGCATAGCTTTCAATGAACCATAAACATATATAAAGAAGAATCAGAGGCAAATACAGACATAATCAGGGACAGTTAGGGGCACAGTTTAAATATTAGTACTATTAACTTCAGACATTGGCAGAGTAAGAGTAAGAAAATTAATATACATTTTCCGAATTAAAACAAAATAATTTATAGACATCACCACCTTTTT
>NW_025051760.1:0-12215 GCF_019279795.1 Protopterus annectens | reverse complement strand
CGGGGTTTATGATGTCACCTGTGCCACCACTTGTGATGTGTAACATTGATGCAGGATCAGACTAACCTGGTGCTGATGCACACGGTGGCTTTATTCCACTGTATTGATGTTAGAATGCTGTTAACACAAAATGTGTTGCTTCCAGGTGTATATCAGCAGGCATGATGCATTGCAGCTATGACCATCAATGTAGCATAGTTTACAGCACTGTTAATTCTGATGATGTATTCTCCATCCATGTGCCATTTCACTGATGTGTGTAGTATTGGCAGCATGTGTGTCTGAGTGTGCAGTACGTGTGTGATGTGTGTAGTACACATGTATACATGCTTACAAATGCGTACACTGGCATACACGACATTACACAGGCTTCACCATTTGTACACTAGCTTACTCATTCTTCAACACGTGCACACAGGCTAACACGCATGCACACATGCTTACTCGGGCTTACTGGCATGCACGGGCGCGGACACACTGTGGGCAGGTTTGCAGGTCACATCTGTGGTATCCATGGTGTACACCGTCAGTCTCCTGACTTTCCCTAGGATAGCTCATAACACGTCTCTTCCACTGAGTACTGACAGCAAACATGTGACACTGCTCCGGTGAGATTACAGTGTTTTATACATACACATTCATGTTGTCACCTATCTTCTACTCTAATAGTCCCCTTATCCTACACTACACTGTAGAGGCTTGACCCATATGGCATGACATGTTGTGATTCACTATCCTCAGCCTCACTTGCATCAGATTGCCTACAAATGCTTCGTTACATCTCTGACAGAGCGCTTCCACACATAACAACCAGTACGCAGTAGCCATGTTGTCTCCAGCTTGCCATTCATCTGCATGGCGTACTAACATCTAACTACACCTACATTTTGTATGTATATTATACATATTTGACTTGTTTTAAAGCGCAGCACATTCTCATGGTGCTGCGTTACGCTTCCACACCGGAGATCGGGGAGGACAACTACAGTTTTATTGATATCCAATGGACAATAATGCCACTGGCCTTAGATTTGGACATTGGCATGCTTCTTCGACTGTATTCATACTGTATTTGCAGCTATCATTGCTCCATTTAGCAACGTGCAGAACGTTAGTCGCCTAACATCCAGCTACATTTCTGCACATAACTCTGCTCTCGCATGGACAGCTTACTGTTTCATGTATCACATATTTACATCATTTGCATAGCTTTCACATACAAATGGAGTACGTTGCAAATCCCAACATTGTCCGTGCAACGTTCATGTTCTGGTCGGTCTTGCATTCCCCTACAGGTGTTTGCTGAATAACCTGGCAGTCATCTTTCCTTGCTGTACTCTCACTCTACTCATACATGCCAGAGGCTTCGTGTATCATGGCCTAGGCTTTGCTGTGTGCTATGTCTATTTGTGGTGTATGCATGGCTGTGGGTATGTCCCACTGTCATCATTGGTAAAGGTGACACCCTATAGGTACTTCCTGTAGACTGCTGTGTCATTTGACATGTCAGCACATACCCAAGTGGATGAACTTCCTACTTCAGCGCTTTTCATACCTTCTGAGTTATCTTGCAGTCGATAATGCTGTTTCCTCAGACATGTATCTGTTTCTGATCATACCGCTCAACCTCCTAGAGTAAAAAATCTGGACAAAGCCTAACATGATGGGGGGACAAATAGGGGCAGATTTTAAATATTGCTCTTACAAACATAGATAGTTGACAGAATAATAGGTTTTGCATTAGTATGACTTTTCTGAAGGATTTGGGGTCTTAAACTCAAATGTTTGTCATTATTTAATGACTTCAGTTCTCAGGTATTTGCCAGAAAGGTGCAGATTGTAAGAGGAACACACCAAACATATGAGGCAAACATCTGCACATTCTGCGAAAATCTGTACAGTTGCGAGGTATGTTTCTGATACAGGATATCAATTTTCTTACACCAGTACACAATATATGGCGGCATCACAGGCCAGATGCCATTACATTCCTATTGCAGGACACACTCACCCAGAGGGTTGTATTTCTCACAAAGGCCAACAGGTGCTTATCCACACTAATTATTCTATCATGTACCTTATGTGTACACCAGTATTTGCACTTTTCGTCAGTGCAGAGCTCACATACGTGTATGGGGGACTGGACACTGTATCGGTGACACTGCATGACACCCTGAGGGACACATGTCTTTTGGGTCTATTAACCTTCCACATTGACTTTCACAGGGCATACGTTGTCATTCACATTTGTCGGAGTACATGCTTTTGACTTGTACATGTTTTGTCATTTGTCCTGACGTCTTTCTTCTCACCTGTCACCTAGTATCACTAGTTCTGTACATTTATTTAGGACGGGTTACCTTCATAACTCTCACCTGTACACATTATGGGTAAACGCCCCGAGGTTTGACCTATGATTTTGTTACATTTGTCATAATAATGTGCCTTTCTGGTAAATTACTGGCAGGGCATGACGGACTGTGAGGTTAGATAATAATGACTGACATTTCTATTTCATGATTACTAACCCTCATAACATTCACAGATTCCTGATCACGCCATTATTCTATCAACGTTCTGACTTTGTCTGGGGTATATTTAATATTGTCCCTATTTGTATTTCATGTACTATGTCTTAGTCCAGCTGTCTTATTCTGAAAGTTTGGCAGGTATGGTTACCATCTTGGTCGTACGCATGTCCATCCATGATAATCGCCTACATGACACTGATATAGGTCCCTACGTCTTCCCCCAATGGTTTACACAATATCCAGTAGATGGGCTGAACCTTTTTGGAGAATATAGGCGTGTGCTATACCCACATAGGTATATTGATCACTCCCATGGGGCGGACCTAAAAGATCTGTGCCAACCAACACCTAGGCCCATTTCTGCATACCCATGATTCCCATACCTGACACCCCTCCACAGTACCCATTAGACATGTTTAATGCGATAATAAAGTGTGAAGACACTTCTAAGTACTCCCCACTCTCCAGATATCAGGTCGTACGTCATACATTCTATCGACCCATGTGTTATTACCCTTGCACCTGCTACTGTTGCATGTACAGCTATATCATAGTTGCAGCTGTGACTTCGTTTGCATCGATGATGGTTCGCACTTCGTACGGGATCAATTTTTGGGGTCCTGCAAAGGACACCTATATTCATGTTTAAAGTTTAGAACTTGCAGGCCCTGTCACACTGGTACTTTCCGGGCAATGGTTTGGAAAGCAGCAGTGTATTCACCTTTCATGCATGTCTGTCTATCCATAATAGCTATACCGTGACCTATTTATGTACATGTGTTATATCTACAGGGACATATGTTTGTTGTGTATATATCTATTCATGTATCGTGTGTGTATAGATATATATATGTACATATATACATATGTCTGTACATTCCTCATGTTATAATTTGCTTTAGTTTAAGTCTGTGGATATATGTGTATATGTATATCCATATCATACCTTTCAACTGTACAGATTTTCACTGAATGTACAGCTGTTTGCCTCTTATCTTTGGTCCCAGATTTTCGCTGAATGTACAGCTGTTTGCCTCTTATCTTTGGTCCGTTTTTCATAACCTTGTGTCTATCTGGCAATTTAGTGGCATATCATTAAAGACTGACATTGGTAAATAATGACAAGCATTTCAGGTTATGACTTCATACCCTTCAGAGAATCCATGCTAGTGACACACCTGTTATTCTATCCACTTTCTATGTTTGTTAGGGCAATATCTGGGGATTGTCCCTATTTGTACCAGTTGTTTTCATGGCTTTGTCCGGTTTTGTACTTTACGGGGTTAACAGGTATGAGCCATGTATATATAATGTGGAGAAAACAGCATTCATTTGCTATGCTGTGAGCGGATTACACAAGCACAGGCGCACTTGATGCCACAATACAATTGATGCCACAATACAGTGATAAGATGATCAGCTTTAATAATTGGCTTAAATTCTGGTGTCATTCAAAGGGGATCCAATGTCTGTCTGCCTGGGATGACATGCTGGACAAGCCACGCTGCTTCGCAAGGGACGGCTTGCACCTGTCACCCCTGGGCTTCCGGATATTGGCAAAGGCTCTTGCCACCCCATAGTGCCTTTTTAGGCAAGGCTCAAATTCTAAACCTACCACCCTAGAACACCAAAAAGGAAAAACTAAGGGTACTGCTCAATGCCAGAAGTCTCAATCTCAAGATGCACGCACTGAGGCCTTCTCAATATGGAGAACATCATGTGCTGTGACAGAAACCTGGTTCAAGGCTCCTGAGAGCACCCCAGCACTAACAGGTTTCACCTCATATCATGCTCCGGCCCCAAAATCCGGACAACACCAAGAAAGGGGGTGTCCATATTCATAAAGGACACCCACACCTCAAGGTTGGTGGCAACAGCATGATGCATCGGAGACCATCCAGGTGCAATTAACTATAGGCAAGACTGCTCTGCAATTTGTAGCATGTTACAGGCCACCCTCTCAAACTCAGGAACCTCACATGGCCTTCCTGAAAACATTGGAGGGGATAAATGTACCCCAAACACCATCATACTAGGTGACTTTAACTACCCTAATATAGACTGGGAACACTACTCAAGCCCGAACACTCTAACCCAAAGATTCCTGGAGTTCATAAACTCAAATGCCATGGAACAACTAGTCACCATCCCCACAAGAGAGAAAACATACTTTGATCTCATCATCACGAACATGGGATCAAAATGTTCAACACCGGAAGTATACGCCTCACTGGTGAGATCAGATCATAAACTAGTCTCGCTGGAGGTCCTCATCCCGCCCCTACCTGAATCAAAAAGACCACAGTGAAAAACTTCAAAAGCTGATTTCACACTTCTAAAAACTAGTGTGGTCTCCTTTAAGGCCCCTGAGCCAGTGGTAAACATTACTCAAACCGCTGAATCATTTACAAATGCCTTCTACCAGCACCTACAGGACTGCATGGATCAGGCAATCCCAAACAAAACTAAGACTCTCTGTACCAAAGGCAAGCGTCCAGTCTGGTGGACCCCAGCCATAAACAAGCTCTACAACAAAAGGAGGAAGCTACTACAAGATAGAGCAAAATCCTTGAAAGGTAAGACACCTTTGATCATTATAAGTAAAAAACTAAGAGCTCTCATAAAATCATCCAAGGCAAATTTGAGAGAAAAATCGCCAAGGACTCTAAAGAGAATCATAAGGCCTTCTTTAGCTATGTTAGAAACCCAGGAGGAAACTCCCAGATATGCTCAGAATTAGTTCAAAATGATGTGAAAATTACTGAACCTACACACATTGCCAACATACTGGCTGACAGGTTCAGTGCAAACTTCTCCCTCCCCCAAAAAGGAGAGATATCTATTCCAGAGGGATAGCCCAAACATCTCCAACGCCAGGTGAGAACTGCCTCACTAAGGCAAAAAACACAGCATCCATGGGACCGGATGGTGTCCCCGGCTGTGTGCTTCATGAACTCAATGAGGAATTAAACCCACAGTTAGGACAGCTGTTTAATCTTAGCCTCACCTCAGGATACGCACTCAAGGAGTGGCGCACGGCCACTGTGGTCCCACTTCATAAGGGCGGTGCCTCTCCACAGACCCTGGAAATTACCGCCCACATTAGCTTGACAAGCCTTATCTGCAAAGCCATGGAGAGGATCATAATGGAACTCATAAATAAAGACATAGGGACTTGCAGACTTTGGATCCAACTCAGTTTGGCTTTGTCAAGGCAGATCCCAAGCCTCTTAAACTTGTTGACTTTTTCGAGACAGTCACCAAGGCCATTGATGAGAAAGGCAGTCCATACAGCCTACCTCGACCTGGCAAAGGCCTTCACACAATACCCCACTCAGGTATCATCGAAAAACTCATCAGCTTGAATGTAAACCCATACATCACAAGATGGGTTGCAAACTGGCTAAGTGACAGAACCCACAGGGTCAGAGTTGCTGGAGCCATGTCAGCCTCAAGGGCTGTCACAAGTGGTGTCCCACAGGGGTCAGTCCTGGGTCCACTTGTTCGCATCTACTTTCTGAAGTACAAGCAAACACAGGAGGGTTATGACAAAGTTTGCAGATGACTGCAAACTGGGCGCCATAGTCGAAAACACATCTGACACAGATATCCTCCAGAAGGGCCTCACAGAAATGGATAACTGGTGCCAGAGCCATGGCCTGAAGTTAAACGCCAAAAAATGCATAGTCATACCCTTTGGGAAAAACAAGGCTACCCTAGCTACCATATAGGTGGCAATCCACTGAGCACAGAAAAGTCATCAGAGATCTGGGACCCAGGTTGACAGTAGCCTTCGCTTGACACTCATGTTGCTAAAGTAGTTAGAAAACCTTCTATATCACCCACCTGATCATGAAGGGATTCACATCTAGATCAAGGAGGTCATCGTCCCCCCTGTACTCATCACTTATTAGACCCATGATTGAGTACAATGCCCCGCCTGGAATGTATCTGACCAGACACCTGCTGCAGCTTGAAAGGCCCCAAAAGTTCCTCACCAAAAGCGATAAAGGGTCTCAAAAATATGTCTTATGCTGCCCGACTGAAAGAACTCCAGCTCTATTCAGTCTCATACCGCTTGCTCAGAGGTGACCTGTGCCTGACATATAAGGCCATGTCAAACCCAGATTTGATGAATATGCTTCACCTCAAAAAATCTAGATCCCTCAGAACCACAAGGGCGGGAGACTTAAACCTTGACACGGTTATAACAGAACGTGCTGAGGGACAGATTCATCACCCAGAGACTCCTATGTTGTGGAACAAAATCCCGGCACATGAGGCAGAGCACTCTGGTCTTGTTCAAGAGGAATCTTGACCAATGGATGGGAGATTGCAGATATACCCCAGGGATTACTTCAGCGCCACTGCTTTGGACAGAGGCAAACAGCAAAATGATAGGCATATAGTTTTTATTCAGACTAAAGGTGGGGCAAAAAGGGTAGCCACATAACTATGGGCTAGGCTTATAAATGCCCTTGGGCAGATAGCCTAGTATGAACCTATGAACCTATGAACCTATGAACTTGCATATCCTTATTGTGGGTTACATATGTTTAATAGATATTTGTGCTTACGTCGCCTTTCATAATTCTGACCGTAACAGTTAAGTGATATCTGTATTCCGTTTACAGACTGATGCAAACACATCGCTCACCTTTACATATTTAAATGTGTGCACAGCACGAACGCATTTATTACACTCTAAAGTTATATGTGCAGTGGTCGTGGTCAACTGGGACTGCATTCACATTGGCCTATTTGGATGCCATGTGAAAACCACTATTCTATTGGTAGCCCAAGTTCTGCCTCATTGATATGCATACCCATAGTACTTTAGCTACATCAACATAATACGCCCCCACCGCCTACTCTCTTACAACACAGGCATCCGTTTCTCCTGCTGGGAAAAAATGTGGTACTCACATATTACACATTCCCTATTGCCTACTGCTGCGGGACCCCAGCTGCATTGTTAATAATCACTCCAAGGATATGCAGAACACCAAGGCATATAGTCCTGGCACATACAGGTCTCTTTGATTGTCAGGGTGTTCATGTAGTGATCTGGGTTTAGGGCTTGTCCGCCTGGTGAACGGAACTTCCCTGGTCGAGAGTTCAAATGTCAGACGAAGCATATGGACAGGGAGTTTCTCCCTATTATGAATTTTTACCTGTGTTTATAGCACAGGTCTTTGGGCACCTGTCAGCAGCTTATTATTTGGCAATACATGTTATGGGTGGGGTTGTTACAGTCCATATTCCACGGTGAGGGGTGTTCCCCTTCACATTTGACTATTACCTGTATTCAGTCATACGGGGATTATTATTTTGGACATGAAGTGACTACAGGTATGCAGTTGTACAATACACAAATGTGAAGGGTTGTTACTGTAAATATGTACCGGGACCTAATTACCTCAACCTCTTTTAGGAGCACCAAATCAGCGGCCAAAACCTACATGATGGGGGGGACAATAGGGACATTTTAACTATTGCTCTTACAAGCTTAGAACGTTGATAGAATACTAGGTTTTGCATTAAAGCATGACTTTTTCTGAATGGATGTGGGAGTCTTAACCTCAGAATATTTCTCATTATTTAGTGCGGGACGCCAATCCTCAGCTATTTACCAGACAGGTGCAGATTGTCAGAGGCACACAACAACAATATGAGGCAAAACTCTGGTCATTCTGCGAATATCTGGACAGTTGAATGGTATGGTACGGACCTTTGTAATACGCTGTTGTGTTCCGGTACAGCAGTAGCTCAACATTAAAGACTGAAGTCGGAACGTGCTGACAGACAGTTGGGTTTCAGATTTCATACTCCAGACATTAATGCCAATGTGCAAACTATTATTCTATCATATTTCTATGTTTCTAAGAGCTATCTTTACAAATTGTCCCTGCTTTTGGACCTTTGTCTCACTTGTATTCACTGCTCTGTCCAGATATCTTGCTCACACAGGTTGACAGGTATGGTCGGACATGCCTGCACACAGTCAGTGTCCCTCACACTTGATCAGGGTTATCCTGTTTACGTCAGTGTCTTCCTCACCCTCATGCCGTTTGCCACTATGCGAATGTGTGCATTATATTCTCCTTCCTATTCATGTCGAGACACATGTGTCATGGGAAGGTGTTTTATCCTGGGTAGTAGGTTATGCATGACCACTTAGGGCTGGACAGTGTTATGGACCTCTACTGCAACGTTCTGACTTGTGTCCAGATATCTGCAGGATTGGACATCATGTCACCGCCATACCCATTCTACTATTTGCTACAGGTTGGTTATTCCTGCTGAGGGATATCCCAAAATTGGATGCAAGGCCAAAACAAGTCAGATACTGAAGATTTTCGTGGCTTTTAATTTAAAATGTGCAGGGGGTTGTTACATGCAGGGGATAAGTATATTTGCAACTTGACACTGCTCGTATAGGGTGTGACAATACCTACTACATATGTGTGTAGGGGTCACTGTGTGTAGCTGTGTCTGCAATTCGAACTAGTAGGCCAAGTACGGCTGATTTGGTGGACGTTTGGTATGGAGTTGCTTGTGTGCATGTGAGGGTATGTTGGTAGGCCATTAGGCAATCCAGTGTAAAAGTCGTATCGAAAGTTATGGCCAGTTCCATCAGGACCCATCTGTGGGTATGGACGGTGACATATCTATGTTACATTTGTATCGCACATTTCCATATTCCTATGTTTGTGGGATTGTGTTCTCGTTAATTATGGCCTGTCTGCTTGTCTTGCAGCTGTTTTACATGTATTTGTGTTTCTTTCCACTTCACCCGCTGCCCTCGTGAACCTCCAGTTCACCTTTTCAAGCAGACATGACACAGTATCGCCTTTGAGGATTTTGTACTCATTACCCACCCCTCACATGCAAATTCATCACACCCTATAGATCACTACTTTGGTTGTTGGGCCCATGACATGGCCAAAGAGTAACACATTGACCTCACCCTACATGTGTTGTGGTACCTTTTATGGTTGTGTGGACTACCCTGCCATGTTTGCTTTCCACATGCTATACCTCACTTACATAGGTACACGCCCATACTTCACTTTCTATTACTTGGTTGGTATACCCGGTACTACCTGTTTGATCTGTGTAACAAGCATACAAGTTCGGATTATACCGCTGACTTCCGGATTTTGCCAGCCTGTTGTACTCATTGGTAGGATGGCACCTTTTCCTATGTCCAAGCTATTCCTTACACATATCCGGACTGTTGTGGACAATGCCTCCCCATTAGTCGACGGTTGTGTTTCCACCTTTTCAATTGGCCACAGTGTGACATTTGGCGGTGAACACAGCACATTTCCACAGGTCAGCCCACACATACCCACGGTCAGTTTGGCAGATAGAACTTACAATTCTTGCCTATATCTAAGCTTATTCTTGTAGTGCATTTCAAGTGTCTTAATTTCTGTTTCTATGACATTTATGTAATATACGCACAGAGAAAAACTGTTTAATGCAACTATTACATGACGCCTAATGGAATAATTATGTCCTATAATCTCTGGACATTTGCCATTTTTATTAAGCATGTTTGTACAGGACACATCCTGCCCACAGAGGGACTGTCATTGAAAGTGGAACAGATGGTAATCTTAATCGACGGTACAGATCATACTGTTCCTTTCGGCTCACATGTGTCCTTATTGTTGTAGCTGCTTTCTTATATGCTCCTTCTGTTTCGCTTTACATGCGTATTCTATTTCCTATCACATTTGGTATGTGAATGGTGGACATACATTTTGTATGTGACTATTACATGCCTTTGTGGGATATGATTCGACATACGGTCACTACATATATCTACATTTCTCCTCATGTATTTTGTTACAGGACGATCTGCAATAGCTATGTACTCCTCCTCACATTATGGGTCACTGGCTAAGGTACCCTCTCCATTGGGCTGTACGTATTCATTATCATGGCGCCGCTAACATATGATAATGCTTCACTTCCACATGGTATAGCTATCAACACTACATTGACCACGCGGCACATGGTTTTCATATTTATTTTTCAAGGGTATTCAAGACCCGTTATTCCCTACCGCGGGTATTTGTGGCTTGCTTCTTCATTTTCTGTTCGGTAGGGGACTATCTTGGCATGCTTTAATATATGCTTTCAGTATCCACGGACACTGATAGGTGCGATTACTATTGCAGGCGGAATATAATATTCAGCAGTTTAGGTTGCTCATTGACAGCCGACATAGACAAGCCTACATGCACAACTTCGATACGCCCCCAGCGCACTCGCACACATTACTCCTATGCATGCATCGGCTGTATGGCGGCTGCGGCCTTCATTATATGCATATGGCGTGACTACCCATATATATTACCGCCGCATTTGGCTGATTGGCGCAAGCCTTACGCTGGCCTTGCACCAAGCTTCATGAATCCCGGGAATGTTTTAAGCATACTAAATGCATAAAATGAAATCTAGATATACAAATAGAGGCATCATTAAAGGTAGATTAGTGTTTCACACTAACACCATTTGCTGGGGAAGGAGTCTGGTTGAGAATTTAGGAATCAATTCTGAAGAAAATAACAAAATTTTATGAATTTCTTTCACTTATCCATTATGGATATTAAGAAGATAAGATGGGTGTTATTTTTACAGGTGAGCACATCAACTATATGCAGGATATCAAACGAAAAGATCACAAACATGCTGCTGAAATGAATATACCAGTCATGTTTACTTCTAATTGTAATGACTTGATAAAGAAAATTTGATAATATCTTAAAATGATAGAAATGATACAGATTTGTTTTTTATTCCTTATTATTTCTTTATATAGGCACTTGAGGACCTGAGCCCCACTGGGTACAGTTGCAGTTACTAAGACTGAGTGCTCAATGAGTGAACATTCTTTTCCCACGTCGCTGGCTGCTGGCTGTGCTGCACTGTAGTACAGTGGTATATGGGAATTTGCCTTTTCCCTGGTGTGTGATCTTAGAGTTGGTATATATAATTAGCAGGGGGTGGGGGCAGGGGAGATTGTAGATTTTTTTTTTTTATTTGGTGATTCGAGCTTAAAAGATTGATCTTTTCGTGACAGCCAATGCTCCTGTGTCTAAGGTGTTGGGCATACAAAGACCAAACAGACACTGTTGACAATATTGAAAAAGGAGGACATTTACAGGGAAATGAATACAAATTATATGCACAGCTAAGTCAAGGGAGCTTTATCATCTCGCACACTTTGAGAGGAAGTTGAGATAATTTTTCACTAAATCAGGGTATAATAGTGACTGATGATAAGAAATGTACAGAGAATTAACTTAAAATGCATATGACATGATAGTGACACTTTGTGGAACACGTTGCCTACTTGCTATGGAGGATTTTGGAGGAAAAGCAGAAGCACCATAGTTTGAATAGGGACAAAGACACGGCGAAGAAAGATTACTGATAAATTTAAAAGAATAAATGTTGGATTAATTTGACATTACCTAAGAAGGTGTAAATATTAGGTAGGTTAAAATATTAAGGATAGGTGGCGGCAAAAATACGTTTTAAAAAGACAACATATGGATTTTCAGAAAATGCGAAAGAAACTGAAGAAGAAAAGGCAAGAAGCTATATAAGGACTGATGTGAGGTTTTTGTCTCTGAAAATATAAACTTGATGACTGAGAAATGTACT
>NW_025051759.1:0-11983 GCF_019279795.1 Protopterus annectens | reverse complement strand
GCACAACCTATTACAATTCATCATCATCCAAAAGAAACTTAACAAATCTCACATACTAGGAGAAAAGACTTTAAAGGTGGAGTTGGTTACTGTCTTATCTTTCCAACATCTATCTTATCCAATACTGAACCTGTAACTTTATAGAAATGCCTGTGCATTACTTAAGGACTCTCCTCAATGACACACAAATTATCAATCATTTATTTTTAATGAGGAATCTAATCACCACATCTCAAACTAAGGCCTTAACGGAAGCACTGACATTTACAAGGGCCACTCTACAACCCCTGCCATTATACACTTCAACACAGAATGCAACAGACACCATCAAATTCCACATACACATTCATCCTCCTTCACTGGCACTATGATCACTTCATTTCATTAGCATATGCAGACAGGCTCTCCACCATGAAACCCATCATGAAAAATGAGAATGGTCAGACCTTGTCCACCTCACTCAAACACAAACTGAGGAACACCAGCACCCCACATCTCTCAGCTAAACTGCCACAATCTTAACCTATGCTCTCTGTTCTTCGTCAAACAATTCAATCCTCCAGCAGTCAGTAAGCTCACTATATTGTCAGCTTTTTTCATTACTGCTCCAAAATGTATACAATATTCATACGAAAGTTAAAGCTTGTGCCTCTACTGCCAAATTTTTCTCAAAGCACCCCCTATAACCTGAGAGCCAAAAGCACCTGCTTCAACAGCACTTAAATGTGCAGCTAGGCACACAGCCTATTAACAGTTGCATTCTCCAGCACCCAATTCACCAGATTAAGTTGCAATATGCAAACATTTCTCTGCTAATCTGTTACTTGCAACTCTACATGTTATATAAATACAGCTCGTGCACTATATATCACAACTGGAAACTAACTGCTTGAGTCTTTGTGGAAAAAAAATGGAATCCATGATGCAGCAGGCATCAGAGGAGGCAAAGCTTACACACTGTCTGCATGAATCTATCCACAACACAGACGACATGCTTGATTTAGGGAGAGTCTGATGACCTAAATTTTATAGAGTTCATGCAACTGCTTCCATGTCTGCAACCTACTACTCACCATTCCCTCATGCTCAACACAGGCTTAATGTCACACCTTGAAGTGTTAGGTCCTCTTACTTTCAGAAATGTTTAATCTTCTCCATAAACTGCACATGTCCTTCTAGTTTAAATATCTTAGCAATTACAAAGAACTGGATAAGTAAGCTATTAGCCTATCCCTTTCCTTTGAAGAGGAGGTGAAAATACATATTTTGGTTTTATTTGGGACATCTATGGACTCTGGGCCCCATTTTACTCAGATAATGAACTCGCCAAAACACAGACTGTTCTCACTTGACTGGTCAAGGATCATCTTGTGGCATGAGATCAAAAGATGTTACTCTATATCCTCAGTCTGTCTCCTGCATCTGATCCCTCTGGAACATCAAAGTAATGCCTTAGGGGTCTTCAGCTTTTGACTTATTGCTTCCTACATATAAGAGTGCACTCAAAAGTAGGTTCCTTTTTTTTTTTTTTTTAATATTTCTCACTATCTCCTTACTTGCAAGATCCTACAATATTCTACATGGAATCCAATAAATTTTGGTCATGTGCAGACACACTAATTTTTGGTTAAAAAAATTCTATTTTCATGAGATGAAATCTAGGAATTATACCAGTGATTTTAAATGCAACTTTCAATCACTACAGTGATTTCATTATTTTTTTTTGCGCGTGTGTGTGTGTGTGTGTGTGTGTGTGTGTGTGTGTATTATATATAAATAAAAAATATATATACACACATCCCTAGGTAAAATAAAATTCTCAATGCAAGCTGGGAATATAAATAAATACATGCAGGACTACATCTTATGGTGTATTACTTCTCTGGCTTAAAATGCCAAATTCCATAACAATTCAGTTTTCTTCCTATCAAAAATTGCTTCACTTGAACTAAGAAAGAGGAATCTAAAGCAAACAGAAATTGCTGAAAGATGAACTTTAGAGTAAGAAGGGCCTGATCTAAGCAATTCACACAATAAGTGGACAGAGGAGTTTCAGCCTTGTATGGGTCTTTTTTTTTCTCCTGTGGCACCAACCAGATTTCATTTGGCCAATAGGATTTCTAGCCCCTTTAGTACCTGTTGAATTGTCCTAGGAAAACAGGTACCCAAAGAGGGATCAAAATTCTATTATTCAGGCAGTCAAATGAAAACTCAGTAGGTTGGAATGGGTTAATGATCTCTTGCCCTGCATGATTAGATCCACTGAGGAAAGGCTGTGGTAATTGCCCTTGGCAATTTTCATAAGGGAAAACCAATATGGTCTGGGCCAAGAGAGAGTTAAGCAAGATAACTTTGGACAGATTTTTTTTTACAGATCCAAAAAGATTCTAGCAGAGGGAAAGGGTAAAGGTATACAGGAAAGGGGGAAAGGCATACAGGAACAATACTATCCATGGAATGGAAAAGGTAGCAGTTTTTCAAGCCTGTTAGGAGCCCTGGTGCAAAATTTCTTCAGGTTTTCTGTTCTGAATAGAGGTGAAAATCTGCTTGTGGAGTTGTCCACAGACAAGTAACAGTTTGGAAGACCCTGATGTGCAGCTTTCATTCATGGGGGTTTGGGTTCTTAGATCTGCTCGGCATGTCTGCCACGGTGTTCTGCTCAGAGAATGCAAGTAGCCCAAACTGAGAGAATATGCAGAGTTGCAAGTTCTCAGGTTACCATGGCTACTCTACAGAAGGGAGAGGACTTGGTTCCTCCTTGCTCACCTACAACATCACAGTGGATTCATTCATCGGAGGATGGGGAGAGAGATTGAGAGAGAAGCTGCTTTAGAAACCTCCCAGTGTCTTTCTTAGGAGTCAGAAGGGGGACATCTTTGGTACCGGATGTAGAGGCATAATAAAAAAAAGTTTTACAGGAGTTCTTAAGCGATTTGTTCAAGAAATGTCAAGGGAGCTAAGCTGGTCTCCCCAAGATAATTAGCACATCAGATCTAAGGAAAAAATAGCCTTTAATGTTCACCAACACAGTAATAGCAGAAATTCACAAAAAAATCAGTTTAGCGCGCTTTTACCCAGTAAAATACTAGGCTTCTTCAAAACAAAGAAGCATCTCCATCCAGTACATTTAAATAATGCAGCACAACAAATCACATTCATACATCAATTAAGTGTGCATGCCATCAATTAATTACCATGGAATAACCTAATTAAAAGCATAATGAAGATGAACTGCAGCTCTAGTATTCAGAAAATGCATGTTACATCCACTCTAAAATATAGGTGTATTTGGTTTAAACCTTAAACTCCAGTTCATAAAATCAATGTCAAAACCCTATAACAATAAATATCCTATTAAATAAAAATAGGAAAAATACATATATAAAATACATCAATCATTCAGAATAAATACAATACTAATAATAGCAAAATACTTAGTAAATAAATAAAAATATAAATATAAATTTTACAATTTAGCAGTCCTGAGTTTTAAAACACTGTTAATACTAATATGGTCATTGAGACCAGGGTGTCTACCCACGTCTAACTTCAACTGCCAAAACAGCTCTTTGTATTCCATCCTTGACTCCCAGCTCCCTCCACGGGGAACGACTAACACTTGCTCTAGCACAAAAATATTTATTCTCATGTCCTTACATGTTAAAGAGTGTCTATAAAAAGCATTTGATTCCCTTTCTCTAGAAACCTCGTATACATGCTCATAAATCCTTCTAAGTGGTCTCTGGGTCTTACCAATATAAAAACTCTGGCAATTTTCACAAATCCCAATATACACCACCCCTTTCGTACTACAATTGTAGTATTTTAATGCATTCAACCTAAAAACCCTAGATGGAATATATAAAACTCACCCTTATCCAAAATATATCCACATTGTTGAACAAAACCCACCTGGCTCCGTGGTAGGATGAAACAACAGCCTTTATTAGTTATAAAAAAGTTTGCTCAAGGTAACCCAAAAGGTTTTACGTCACAGTAAACCACCTTAAAAACTTGGTACTTCCTTGTTGTACTGACAGTACAGATGAACATATACCAAACGTTTCAAGTGTGTTTTCAAAAAGCTTATATAAAACTAACTGGTGTGTTTACACACTGTGTATAAGTCCATCAAGTCAAAGCACACTTGGCCACGAAAAACACTTTTCTTAAAAACAGTTGTACACATGTAAAAGCCAAACAATATAAAAAGCTGGTATATTTAAATAGTTCAGTACCTTTTCCTTGAGTAATGCCAAGTTGAGGCACAGTCCCAGGTGTAAACTGTCAGCACACTGCCATGAAAGTTCCAATGGAGTGACTGAAAAAGCATCCACATTGAGTCAAACAGTCAAAATAGCCACATGGTAGCAAATTCAAAAAGGCAAGTTGCTTTTAAGAAGTTAGTCCAGCAAAGGTGCTTCTTTAAGTTGTAGAACTTCTTTCACGTTGTAAAAACCAACAGGTAGATGAAACCAAACAGAAAAAAAGTACTTGTACACTTGAAGGTCTTCCAGCAAAATCGCTGGTGAAAAGAAAAGTCTATTTCTTACCCCAAGTGTAAACTATCAGCACACTGGTTCATAGGTTTATACTAGGCTATCTGCCCTAAGGCATTTATAAGCCTAGCCCAAAGTTATGTGGCTTACGCCACCCCTTATGTTAGAAATAATGTGCCCATTAGTTTGTTGTGCCTCTGTCCAGCAGTGACACAGAGATGATTCCTGGGGTAAACCTACGATCTCCCATCCACCGGTCAAGATTTCTCTTGAACAGAGCCAGCGAGGTGCTCTGCCTCACATGGACTGGGATTTTATTCCACAGCATGGGGAGTCTCTGGGTGATAAATCTATCCCTGCAGCACGTCCTATTTATATCCGTGCTAAGGTTTAAGTCACTTGCTCTAGTGGTTCTGGTGGATTTGGATTTTTTGAGGTGGAGCATGTCCATTAATTCCGGGTTGGTCATGGCCTTGTATGTCAGGCAGAGGTCACCTCTGAGCAGACGGTATGCAACTGAATAGAGTTGGAGTTTCTTCAGTCTGGCAGTATATAACAGGTTTTGGAGTCAATTTATCCTTTTGGTGAGGAACTTTTGGGGTCTCTCCAATTGCTGCAGGTGTCAGGTGAGATACATCCCGAATGGGGCATTGTACTCGATCATTGGTCTGATGAGTGAAGAGTACAGGGGAACAATGACCTCACTTGATCTGGATGTGAATCCCTTCATGATCAGATGGGCAATGTAGAAGGTCTTTCGAACCACTTTAGCAACGTGAGTGTCAAACGAGGCCAGTGTCAACCTGGGTACCCAGGTCCCTGATAACCTCTTCTGTGTCTTAGTGGTTGCCACCTATATGGTAGCTTGGGGTTACCTTGTTTTTCCCAAGGGTGGGACTATACACTTTTGCGCTTTAACTTCAGGCCATGGCTCTGGCACCAGCTATCAGTTTCCGTGAGACCCTCTGAAGGATGTCTGTGTCCGATGTACTATCCACTATGGCACCCAGTTTGCAGTCATCCTGCAAACTTTTGTCAGCCATAGTCCTCCTATGTTTGCCTGTACTTCTGAGAAGTAGATGCTTAACAATAGGGGCCAAGGACTGAGCCCTGTGGGACACCACTTGTAACCGGCTTGGAGTCTGACATGGCTCCAGCAACTCTAACCCTGTGGGTTCTGTCCTTTAGCCAGTTTGCAACCCATCTTGTGACATATGGGTTTACATTTGGCACAAGCTGGTGTTTCTCTATGATACCGAGTGGGGTATTGTAAGAAAGCTTTTGCAAGGCCAAGGGAGGTAGGCTGTATGGACTGCCTTTCCTCATCAATGGCCTTGGTAACTGTTTGAAGAAGTTGACCAGGTTCAAAAGGCAAGATCTGCCTTGACAAAGCCAAACTGGGTTGGGTCAAGGTCTGCAAGTCCCTATGTCCTTGTTTATGAGGTTCCATTATGATCCTCTCCATAGCTTTGCAGACCAGGCTTGTTAAGCTTTATGGGCGGTAATTACCAGGGTCCATAGAGGCACCGCCTTTGTGGAGTGGGACCACAGTTGCCGTACGCCACTCCTTGGGCACATATCCTGTAGTAAGGCTAAGATTAAACAGCTGCCTTGTAATGCGGGTTTAGTTCTTCATTGAGTTCATGTAGCACACAGCCGGGGACACCATCCGTCCCATTGATGCTGTGTTTTTAGCTTTAGAGAGAGCAGCTTTCACCTGCGCATTTGAGATGTCTGGGAGGCTACACTCTGTTGGGATAGTTATCTCTCCTTTTGGGGAGAGGGGTGAAGTTTGCTGAACCTGTCTGCCAGTATGTTGGCAATGTCTGTGGGTTCAGTGATTTTGTATCATTTTGGACTAATTCTGAGCATATCTGGGAGTTTCCACCCAGGTTTCTGACATAGCTGAAGAAGGCCTTATGATTGTCTTTGATCTATGGCAATTTTTTCTCAAAGTTGGCCTTTGGATGATTTTATGAGGGATCAGTTTCTTGCTAGTACTGATCAAAGATGCCTTCCCTTTTGGGATTTTGCTCTATCATGTAATAGCTTTCTCCTCTTATTGTAAAGTTTGTTTATGGCTGGGGTCCACCAGACTGGACGCTTGCCCTTGGTGGAAAGAGTCTTGGTTTTATTTGGGATTGCCTGATCCACATTGTGCAGACCTGAAGGGTTTTCATAGAAGGCATTTGTAAGGGCTTCAAGAGCTTGGGTTGTGGTTTCCATTGGCTCGGGGCCTTGAAGGATACCACACCTGTCTTGAGTAGTGTGAAGTTTGCTTTAGAGAAGTTCTTCACTGTGGTCTTTTTGTTTGGGGTGGGGGCGGATGGATTTCTAGTGAGATTAGTTTATGATCTGATCTCACCAAAGAGGGATATACTTCCGGTGTGGAGCATTTTGTCCCCATGTTTGTGATGATGAGATCTAGTATATTTTCTCCTCTTGTGGGGACGGTGACTAGTTGTTCCATGGCATTTGAATTTATGAACTCCAGGAACCTTTGGGCTAGAAAGTTGGGGTTTGAGTAATGTTCCCAGTCTATATTCGGGTAGTTGAAATCACCCAATATGATGGTGTTTGGTGATACATTTATACCCTCCAGTGTCTTCAGGAAGGCTGCGTGGGTTTCCTGAGTTTGAGAGGGTGGCCTGTAGCATGCTACAAATACTGCCATGAAAGTTCCAGTGGAGTGACTGAAAAAGCATCCACATTGAGTCAAACAGTCAAACCAGCCACATGGTAGCAAATTCAAAGAGGCAAGTTGCTTTTCAAAAGTTAGTCCAGAAGAGGTGCTTCTTTAAATTGTAGAACTTCTTTCACGTTGTAGAAACCAACAAGTAGATGAAACCAAACAGAAGAAAGTACTTGTAAAGCACTTTTCGTTCACTTCAGTAACTGAACTTCCTCAGACAAGTTTTTAATGATTTGTCACAGTTTAAAAAGAGCTCCTTTTGGTTAATTAACCTATCAGAGCTGGCAATTATTTAATGCACCCAGTAAATTTAAAGTTATAGTACATATAATTCACAACAGTATCTCAAATATTAAAGGCTGTATCCTTAGGTTACACTAAACCATGTTAATGTGAATCAGAAATTAATGTACAAAGTTGTATTCCCACCAATAGTACCCAACATTCGTTCTCTATCTCTGTTTAGTGGTAACTGTAAGACAAAGTTCAGGTTACAAAACCTATTATAGTATGAAATGCAAAATCCCAAAGTTGTGTAAAATGTCCACTGTAAAAAACATTCTTATTGGAATCTGCAAAACTAAACACAAGTAGAATAGTTTAACTTGTGTGTACATATGTACATTCAACTTTATTTACTAATATGGATGGAAAAACTGTACTCTCAGTGTTCAGTCCCTTTGTTGTCACATAATGAGTAATTAATGGAAGCTCCAAAGTAAACATGTATATAAATGTGCCCCATTATCTGTATAAACTTTTAATTTTTAGTATACAAGCTATACTGCAACTGTCATTTAAGCCAGGTTCCTGGTGCGCATTCAACCTAAGTTGCCAGTTTAATTCACTTTTTTCTAACAAAAGTTTTATTAAGCATACATCAGTTCCATTTTTGTTCCCTTATAGTACTTTGCAACCTGTGAAATAATTCTGAATTTTAAAGAAGTGGCCTGGCGCTTCGTCTCACAATGTTGTGCTAGTGCATTATTAGTGTTCTTTTACTAATGGTATATGTGTTCATATATCCGGTCCCGCAACCCACGATTAGCTCCGGTTTTGCCCACATAGAATGCTTGACAACATTGTGGCATTCTGCAAGGTAGACCACACTTTTAGTGTTACAGTTGTATGTACCCCTTAGTGAAAAACATGTCTCACTCCTGATTTTAAAATAGTTCCCAGTAACTATGCACTTGCATTGATTACAGCTACCACACACCTAATGCTGTGCCTCCGGTCCTTTTGTTATTTTTAGTCATAATTCCTTTTTCCAAAAGCTGTTTAATATTTTTTCCTTTCTCTGAAACTAACAGAGGATATTCCCCAATTTTGTCAAAAATCTCCTTATTTAAAAAAGGTAATACCAACATTTACTCACCACTCTTTGTATGTCACTTGCTATAGGTGTGTATGCAAAAGTAAATGCTAGCTGGTATTTACTTGAATTAACCTTACCTTCCCCTATTAAATTTACTTTTGTACATCCAGTATTGGATGTGTTAAGTTCACCATTTACAGGAGGTAATTCCACTGTATTGCCCATGATGTTATTAAATGATGAGAGACAATTAAGAATAGGTCTATAAGTCCCTGTAGTTCTTTTTCTTATAACCTCCTCAAAAATATCCTTCAAAAAGTATCCAAGGTACCCCCTACGTGTAAACATTTGGAATAGAAGGTCCATTTCCTGCTCAAAATCTTCCTCAGATGTCACCATCCTAGCTGCTCTCACTAAATGGCCTTTAACCACAGATTTTTTTCTGATATAGTGGGTGTTCGCTAGAAAAATGCAAAAAGGAGTTAAGTGGCCTTTCTATAGATCTTAGCAGTATACCTCCTATTCATTGTATCTTTACGCAGGTCAATGTCCAAAAAGATAATCCCACATTCTTGGTAGTTGTGTGTAAATTTAAGAAAGGGGGTTGTGTTGTTGAGGTATTCCACAATTTTCTCCACTTCTCTCTGGTCACCCTTGAATAGGAAAAAAATGTCATTTAAAAATCTCTTGTAAACCTTTACCTTTCTAAAGTACTCATGGTTAAAGGCAAAGTTAGTCTCCCAATATGCCATGACCACTTGTTGGTTAGCAAAAACTAGCCCTGTAGGTGTCCCCATAGCTACTCCGATTTTTTGTAAGTATACCTTACCATCAAATTGTAAATAGTTGTTTTGCAAAATGATGTCTAAAAGTTGTTCAACCAGTAAGGTTTCATTGTCGGGTGCTCCCTTAGACCTCATGTGTTCGGTTACCCATTCCACTCCAGTGTTATGAGGAATGCTGGAATACAAGTCACAGACATCCATTGATAAAAAGTTATAGTCCTCCTCATATTTAATTCCATTCATTTCTTCTAAAAATGACCAAGAATCCTTACAAATTTGGTTCTCTTTGTAACGCATTATTTGGTCAAAATTGTGTCTGCCAATTTTGAACATGGGTAAGTAATTGACTGTCTACCGTCCACTAAGGATCTAAGTGGGGGATCCTGTATGTCTTTATGGATCTTAGGTATTCCAAAAATTTGTGGTGTTCTTGGGGCAAGAAGGGTTAGGTAATTTAATATTTTACTGTCAATTAGTCCATCTATGAACAAGTCATTTAGGAACATCTTAATCTTGTTGTAAGCAATATTCATCTCATTAGTGCTAACTTCTTCGTATGTCTCTTTTTCCCCCCAAAAAATAGTAGTCATCTTCTTAGCATAATGAGCCTTATGCATAACAACAAGGCCACCTCCCTTATCCGGCTTCATAGCCCTAATGGGAAGTTTACAAAAGGATGTAACAAGTCCCTTTCTTTTAGTGGTAATGTTGCTAGTCCACCTTTGTTTGTTGAAGTTACAGACCACCTCTCTGATTTCAAGCCACACATTACTTCAAACAAACCAATGAAAGGATGTATAGGTGGGTTGTAGAGTACTAGTGACTTTCAGTTCAGATTGTGGCTTTAGAAATAAAACAGTGTAAGGTTTAACTTCCCTAGTAAAAGTTTCAAGTCCACCAAGAGGTCTGCGTAATATTGCACCTCTTGGTAGGAGGAATGAAAGAGTGAAACCCTTGGCCATTAAAGGTCAACCACCCAATTCTAAAGCAAAATGAAGTTATAATTATATAGATTGTGAAGTCTTTTTCCTTGTTTGTAACTGTAAAATACATGGTTTCAGTTCCTGTTCACATAACTTCGAGTATTGCACTCTCCTTTGAGGTTGATACTACTGTGGCTTTGGGTGTCATCAGTCGTCCCCCTCAGTCCCCTTGTAGTTTTTGAATGTTGATCATGTTCAGTATTGCACCACAATTTGTATTTAGGGTTAAAGTTATATGTATTTTGGTGGTCAAGCCACTTGTTGTCCCATGTTTTCACTCCCATTAGAGTTTCTAACCCCAAAATTGTAGTAATAGCCTTCAAAGTAGGCTAATTAGTCACCTCAGCATAACTGCCATGTTATTTCGACTCTATATCAGCGGAACACTCTTGCTTGTGTGTTTCCCTTCATTGGCCGTTGGGTAAACTCTCCTTGGGTGCCTCTCTCCCTTCCAAGTGTACGGTTGTTGGTTAGGTGGCTTTTTACATGCGATACTCTCCCTGTATATGCTTTTTGGGTCCCTTTGCACTTTACCAATCTTTCATAGTCCTAAGCTTTTCTTAGTTGGTGGTGCACATAAGTATTAACAAAATGATTCTGTCATAGTCGATTGATTGAAATGAGGAAAACACATCCCGTCTAATGACCTCCTCTAGTAACTTAATTTCATTTGTTATTCCTTAATTGATAATTCAGAATGCTTTTGACCATTGTTATTGTAATAATTCTAAACCTATGTCTGTTGAATAAGTCAATTAAGTCCCTATGAAACTGGGACCTCCTATCAGTCCAGATGGATAAATGTCTAATGTCTATAGAACCCTTAGGGACCACTTTTCCTTAATACATTTGTTTAAAATAATTCACTTCTAACTGCTTAGTTTTTTCATTTTAAAATAGTTTATAGTCAAACTGTTTAAGCTCGTAATACCAGTGCATCCTCACAGTGTAATACAAGCGTTTACTATATTCACATTTTACATTTTCTACATTAACATCAAAAGTTAAATCACTATTTTAACCAATTTAAAAAATGTCCACATTTGTTTTATGACCAACCTGTGGTTTGAATACAGTAGAGGTTGCATTAAGCCTTTGCTTAGGTAAAGGGAGGACTTTGTAGGTTATCATCACACACTACATCCGCCAAGCTTACTTTCACGTGCTGTTGTTTGCCAGTCGCCCAGGGTTTCGTATCACTGGGCTGTGGCTTAAAGTATCGCTCTTGGGCAGCGTTATTACTGGCAAAGTCTGACTCCTGTTGCTGTGCAACCTGGTCTACCTTAGCTGTTAGTTTATCCAGTCTTTTCATTCACTTAAAGTTCTAATAGTTTGTGTTAGGGTTACCCTTCCTCCAGTGCGTTGTCACTGAGCCGCGTAGATCTCATCCATACGGGTGCAAAAGCGCCGGTGTTGAAGAAACAAACAACAAAAATCCACCAATAAACGCCACCAATCTTATGAACAAAACCACCTGTGGTCTCCGCGGTAGTAGGATGAAACACATTGTTGGGCAGGCTCCACATTTGTGAGTCCCCCATCTTACTTCATCAGTAACCTAACAACCGGTTTCCTTTCAAAGAGTTCTTTAAGGCTGGTGTCCTTCCTTCTAATGAAAGTAGGATGGTTCGGAAGAAATGTTCTAGTGTTATCACTGCACTTTAATATATGCCAATATTTTTTAACAATGTCTTCCACTTGGGGGT
>NW_025051758.1:0-12095 GCF_019279795.1 Protopterus annectens | reverse complement strand
GATGTGAATGTGCTGTGGCAGTGGTTCCCATTCTACCATCATGTCCTTCTGTTTGTACCCCTGCTTGCTTTTTCCCCTCCCTGACATTTCTATACTTCCATTTCCTCACCATTTCCTTAAATAAAACACAACAAGTTTTAGTATTGTGAGGTGTGTACATATAACATAAGCATAGTGCTGCTCAAGATTTCTTTAACAACACCACAAAACATCTCTGTCTTCACTGACACTATGACTTCCTTTAGCAGGTTTCTTGGTTAGTTAATAGTTGGGATGCTAAATGCCTCCTTTTCAGTTGATAACTGCCTTCAAGCTGCATCCTGTACCAGAGCTACAACAAATCCCGCAGGAATCATTCCAGCTGCATCCTCTACCAGAGCTACAACAAATCCCGCAGGAATCATTCCAGCTGCATCCTCTACCAGAGCTACAACAAATCCCGCAGGAATCATTCCAGTTGCATCCTCTATCAGAGCTACAACAAATCCCGCAGGAATCATTCCAGCTGCATCCTCTACCAGAGCTACAACAAATCCCGCAGGAATCATTCCAGCTACATCCTCTACCAAAGCTACAACAAATCCTGCAGGAATCATTCTCTTCTGTAGAAAGCTGGCTATCCAATGCTCAGCTCCTACTCAACCCAAGTAAGACAAAACTTCTCCAGTTCCAACCTTCCAAAGCCACCCAAAACATCCCCCACTTCAACATTCTTGCCAAAGACAATACCATCATCTCTCTATCAGAACATACAAAATTACTCGGTGTGGAAATAGACAACAAACTTAGATTTGACACACACATATCTCTCACAATAAAAAAAGTTCACAAGAAACTCCTAACCAAGGCAGCTATAATCTAAATAGCCAATTCCCAGTTAATCTCCACCCTACTCTATGCACCCCCCATACTTACCAACCTTAGATAGACAGACCTACACAAGCTGGATGCTTGTTACAACAAAATTGCTAAATTTGCCACTGGAACCTCCTACCGCAGCCATCGTTGTATCTCCCTTAAAGAGCTAAACTGGCTTGATCTCCCACAACACCTTTACTTTAATCAACTCACCCTTGCTCATAAACGTATTAACCAGCAACACAACATCCCTTCCCTTCAAACCATTCTCCAACCCTATCACTCCACTAGGCCCCCGAAGATCAAGCAACAAAAATCAACTCACTCTTATCAAACCCAAAAACTCAGCAGGAAAAGCCATAGTTTCCTGCACTATATCTAAACTTTGGAACAATCTTCCACCCTCTGTAACTACTCTACCTTCCAGCAGCCTTTTCAAGACTGTGCTCAAATTCTACTTAAATTTGCACTGGCTTTGTCCTTGCTCTAATGCAGACTAACACCCCCACCCTTACCCCCATCACCTAGACTCTTAACCCAACTATACTACCGCCACTACTAACCACAGTCAGAAATAGCTAGTTGTCTTTACATACTTTAAAATCTTGTCTGACAACTTTGGTACTAATATTATAAATGACAAGAAACCATCTTAACTTGCAACATTTCCTGTATATACTGTTGATAATCAATATCTTGTTATTGGATTAAAGCCAACAACCTGTAACGTTGTTACTGTTGCTGTAACTTTGTATCTCTATCATGCACATGATGTGGAGCTTTTCTCCCCGGGCATCCGCTTAAAAAAGGACCTGCGTCCAGGCGGAATTTCCCGGTAAACAAATGTAAATAAATAAATAAATAATAAATTGTGCAACTCGGTATCTTCATGTGAGTTGTTGTGTTTTTTTCTTATTACTAAATGTATATATCAGTTACATTTATACTACATTACAATGCATTATTTAATAAGTTTTTGCCTTTTCCCAAAGTACTTCTTGCTGCAACTCTCATTTTATTACTTTATATCATTTCTTCAGCTGCAAATGTGTTTGTATTTAATGTCTGTTTGACATATTTATGATGTATTTGTTAATAAAGGCTTGTTATATTTGTAGGTAAAATGAATTACATGTATTGTACTGTAGATCAATAGACAGGCCATTAATGCATAAATATAACTGCATTTCCATTTCTACACCCTGAGAGACAACTGAATACATAAAGTCTTATTTGCTCAAGGTGTGGTGAATGTTAAATTTTACTGTCTTGTGGAAAAAGGGTAGCAACTGAGTAAAATACATCTTACAGGGCAATTTTCTTAATAGCCATGTAACAGAGAAAGTGGTATCTGAATCTCTTTTAAGGTCTACAGAAAGAACACCAATTGGATAGCCATTGCTCCTGATTAAGAATGCTAAATGTGTACCTGTGGTGGCTTTGGAAGTGGGGAAAAGCAGAACAACAAAAGTCAATGAAGATGGGAAAATGGGTCACTGTGAATGCAGTTTCATGGAAAAGCAAGAAGAGAAAGAAAAAGAGTTATATTTAAAAGAAACAGTGCAAATTACTGGAAGAAGACAGAAGAATTGGAAAGGCAATAGATCTGTTTAAGAAGACTGCTAATATTAATTTTATGACTGTTTTAATTCTACAGCCTTTTCAGAATGGCTGCATAAGCCATGCTGTACCACACTTTTTTAAAAATGTCTTTCTCATTTCTCCCTTAAGTCAGCTAACATCTTCAAATCATGTCATCATGGTGTCATAGATCTCAGTTTTAAATGCGGCAGTTTTATCATGCACACTCCACCTTCTTTCCTTAACCCTCTACGTATTAAGATGCATTATGTTTAATCACTCCTAATGTACCCGATGCACTGTTGTGATTTTGTTCTTGCCATCCGATGAATTGACTCAGTAATGTCTTCTTCATGACATCTCCTAACATTCACAGAGCAGTCTAAATTATGGACAAAGACTTATCATTTTCTACCGTTATTGCTTTTCTTCTTGTACACCCCAATATTCTTCCAGACTTTTCTGCCTTTTTTTCACTTTGCTGTGGTTTCCTTTAAGTCCTCTGATATCCTTTGACTCTTTCTTCTTTTGTTGCTGCCCCCCTCCCCAGTCTTCCACAACCAATATGGTACAAATAAACACACACACACACACACACACACACACACACACACACACACACACACACACACACACACACTATTACAGACTTACTACGCAAATGTGTGTTTTCCAGACTACAACTTTCCATATGCAACATTCTTCACCCATACTATGTAATTCAAAACTACTTTGCTTTAAGCCAGTCCTATAGTTTTGTAGAGTCTGTTCTCATCTTTTGTACACATTCTTGTCTATCAGCCTTTTTGCATAACTTTCTCATCCCCAAAAGTGAAAACAATTTCTTCCAGAAGATCTGCAGTATTACCTAGAGATATGTTAAATGTGGACTGACTCAGAACTGCTCCACTAACTCCCAGAATAACCCACTTGTCAGCATGCTTTCCTCTGAGCAGATTCGATTTACTATGGTCCACTGTCTTTTATTGACTGCAAAGTGTCTTGCCCATGTTACAACCACAGGATGCACTTGAATTTGTTCTAATTTATTCACAAAACAACCTGTGTGTTACTCTGCCAAATACCTGCTAAAGTATAAGTAACTCATACTGACTGCCCCTTTGGGTTTGTTGCCCTGAATATCCAATCAAAAAAGTATATTAGATGCTTCTGGCAAGGCCTTTCACTTCTGAATGCATGTTAACTGGGTCCATGCCTACTCACACAGCAGTATGAATTTAATAACATTAGAAGTTTAGGACACCAGACATTAGTAGAGCTGTACTGGATGCTTGAACTGTGCTGTTATGACTTCAGGACATAAGCAAGCTGTGCTTAGGTCTGAATCCCATTTAATCGAGACAGTACAACTGATCCATCGGAGTGCAGTGATTGATACAAGGATATGGTTATGTCTCTGAGGCCTGTATAAAGATTCTAGTATGGTGGGGTATCCAAGAATATTTCTGCTTTGACAGAAAAAGATAAGGTGACAATTCAGCAGCAGTCCAGTGAGAAACACTCTGCAGGAAGTGTTCAAAGGGAACATAAGCAGACAATGTAATATTTTTATTTTAACATTTGTTTGCTGGGAAAGTCTGACTTGGAATTAAACTAATTTTTAGTGGAGGCCTAGGGAGAAATGTTCCAGGCACATCTTTTGTAATGTGGGAGGAAATGGGAGCACCCAGAGGAAACCCACACGAATACAGGGAGGACATACAGACTCCACTCAGAAGGCATCTCAGACAAGAACTGAACCAGAGAACCTCTTGCTGTGAGGAGACAATGCTACCGTTGCACCACTGTATCATCCAATAATATGTTGTTTAAGTTTTAGATGGTAACTTCCTAAAAAGTAACAGGGGCATCTATTCAAGAAAGATATGACACACATTCACTTTGTTAAACAAAGAGATTTTGAACAAGTATTTCTGTGTTAACAGAAGCCTTGCAAGATGTCTCCAGAGATATGTCCCAAGAGCATTGACAAAATGAGGATATCAGCCTGAACTGATACAAGAGTGATCAAAGTCTGCATGTTATTTCCCAACTACTGAGGCAAGAGAAGAGTTTGTCTCCACAACCAAAAATCACTCCAGTTATGGAAGCCCGATAATAAAATAGCAGCATCTGGTAACATTGTATCAACTGCGAAATTGTTGGGAATTGTTGAATACTGTGACATTCATCTAAGACTTATTCTATAAAATGCAATATTTGAACCTATAAACTAAACCAGTGTGATAATGTACAATAGAAATGTTACAATGCTCGTTTTCCTAATATACTATCTAGAGCATTACATTATTAAAATGTTTAACATCTGCTCATGACTGCAAATTGCAAAGTAGCTACCACAGCTATAAGAACTATTTTATTTCTTTCTTTATTTATTATTTGAATGGCACAATGGTGCAGTGGTAGCATTGTTGCCTCACAGCAAGCAGTTCTCCAGTTCAATTCGCAGTTGGGGTTCCTTCTGTGTGGATTCTGCATGTCCTCCCTGCGTTCATGTGGGTTTCCTCCCACATTACAAAGACATGCATCTGGAATGTTTCTCCCCAGGCCTCTACTAAAAATTGGCTTTGTTCCAAGTCGGACTTTCCTGGTTTACAAATGTTAAATAAAATAAATTACTGTTCGGGGTACCATTATGTGAACATGTAGTTGGGTTTCTATCTGCCTTTGTGTGGGTCTCCATTATTTCTTACTACACCTCTCAATGTAAAACTCTTTGCTAGCAGAAATAAATGAACTATATTTCACACATATAAAGAAATGACTGCAAACTTCAGCAAAAACATGCATGTCGCACTGAATATTAATACCTACCTGTATACGGCAATAAAGATGCAGCTGGATACAGATATGTGTGTTTGTGGGAAGGAACAGGTACATACCTAGTGGTGCCTGCATCCCGTATTGTGATGTAGGGCTGATTACGTCTTCCTTCTTGCATGACATCACAGTGGGTTGCTGGTTTAAGTTCTGTCATCAGACAATTCTAGAACTACTAGTTAGTTTCACAGCTTGAGTTTGACGGCTTCAGAAACAGGAGACTCATGAATGGAGACTAATTCTCAGAGCGACTTGTTCAATGTTCCTGTTCCAGTAACATTTATTCAGCTGCATTTTGTTTGTTTTTCATCATAAGGGACAAGTAACAGTGATTTTTAAAGCAGGTTTAATCTGTGTTTTGATTAATATTTCACTTGGTTAAAAGTAAGTGTTTATTTTGGTGAATAGAAGCAGACAGATTTAGGAAGGCAGATAGATTTACTGCTTCAGGTAAAACCTTAATTATTAGTCGGTGACAGGAGAACATAATCATTGATTCTGAAATTAGAGTGAGTAGCACTGCAGCCCCCATGAAAAGGCCATGTGGTGGGCTTAGTTCTTGGTTTTAAAGCACAGATTTGGGGATCCTGGTCACATCTGTCATCCTGGATCTTCTTTAGAAGTAACCTAAACAAGGTATAGAAATTTTGTATGGAGTAGACAGTATTTTTTCCTCGAAGTGGGATAAAAACTAAGGTTGGGAAGGCACATAGGCTGTAAATTACAGATAATGTAAAACAAGTTAAAGATGTAATATTTTTTTCCAGAAGTATAATATCACCACTGTTATTAAAAGCATCCTACTGTGCATATGACAAACTTTAGAAGAATACCCAGTTGATTTACTTACTTTTTGAACATGTTGTTCACCATGATGATGATGATGATTATATATTTTAATTTGAAAATCTTTCTTCCCAGTAAGTACATAAAGAAACTACAGTGTGTTATTTTTCTAAGGTCCTGTAAAGTGATAGCATTGGTTTTAGAGGTTCCTGTTATAAATGGTTAAAAGCACCTTTCAACTTCTTAGTGTAATAATTCTGGGCAAAGTTTAAAATAATGGGGGGAGAGGCAAACACCCAAATATAGGAGCACATTTTAAATATTGCTCTTATAAACTTAGAAAGCTGCTAGAATGTTGAGATTTTTGTTACCATGCATTTTTGAAGGAGATGAAGTCAAAAACTTAAATGTATGTCATTTTTTTATTGACTTCAGTACTCGGTGATTTGTCAGAAACCCACAAGTTTACAAAGAACGAGCAGCAATATGATGCAAAATCTGGGCATTATGTTAAAATCTGGGCATTCCGTTAAAATCTGGGCATTCTGTTAAAATCTGGGCATTCTGTTAAAATCTGGGCATTCTGTTAAAATCTGGGCATTCTGAAATCTGGGCATTCTGTTAAAATCTGGGCATTCTGAAATCTGGGCATTATGTTAAAATCTGGGCATTCTGTTAAAATCTGGGCATTCTGTTAAAATCTGGGCATTCTGTTAAAATCTGGGCATTCTGTTAAAATCTGGGCATTCTGTTAAAATCTGGGCATTCTGTTAAAATCTGGGCAGTTGAGAGTTATAGCTTTACTCTTATTTTTAACAAACAGATGCACTATATTATTTAGGTACTGATGGCTAATCACTGTGTACCGTTTCTCAAGCTTCTATAAATGTATTTCAGCTCTCTTGCATATTTTGCGCAGTCTAAATGCCACAGTACCTACATTTTTGGACATTGTTGTAGGACAATACCTCCCTAGTCTGCCTTGTCTGACTAATATGCCAACGCTGAAATGTCATATACAAATGATGCATGATTGACTGCCATGTAGATTTGACAGAGTCATCATGCATACTTATTTATTTATTTTTATTTAACATTTGTTAACCGGGCTAGTCTAACTGGAGACATCTCCATTTTCAGCAGAGGCCCGGGGAGAAAAGCTCCACATGGTACAAACAGTTTATAACATAAAAATGATAAGAAAAAGTTTGATTGGATGAGCAAGTATAGTGCCACAAAAATGGGAATTAAATCCTGGTTTAGTAATACATATATTTAGCAGTTTTGACATATATGTAAGAAAAAAAACATGATAAATAAGAATAGAGAAAGGAAATAAAAATATAAGAACCACATAATAGTGAGCAGGTAAAGAGTAGAGGAAGATAGAAGGAGAGAGATTGCTGTGGTCATGGTTAGTCAGGATTGAGACAAGGGCACAACCAGTGTTTTTTTAGGTGTGTTTTTAGTTTTTGTTTAAAGAGAATAGGAGATGTGATGGAAGTGAGTTCAGTAGGAAGCTGATTCCAAGACTTACCAATGGTGTTGGAGAAAAGGGAGTCACCGGCTGAGTTATTAGATTTACATATAGTTACTAGAAGTTTGTTATAGGACCGAAGGGAATTAAGGTTTGTATAAGGGGTAAAGAGATTAGAGAGGATAGGTGTATTGTTAGGTTGGTAGAATATCCTGTGGACAAAGGTAAGTTGAGAGAGTAATAGCATGTTGTGTAATTCAAGCCAGTGAAGTTGTTGTAGGTTCAGACAGTGGTCAGTTCTATATTTATTTCCGGTAACAAATCTAGCAATGTTATTAAGAGTGTTAGCCAATTTAGAGAGATTGTTTTTCTTTAGGTTAGTGTAAATAGGTGAAGCATAGGCGAGTAGAAATAAGATGAGAGTGGTGTAGATTTAGCATTGGGAGTTAAGAATGTTTTAATTCTGTAGAGGGAGCCCAATTTCTTATTGACAGTTTTAATGGTATTGTTAATATGAATATCAAAAGTAAGGCTGTTGTCTATTGTCACACCTAGCAGCTTAGTGGTAGAATCAGGGGATATAAGGGTACCATTGCTAGATGAGATGGAGAATTCTAGTGGGGGGGACCTAGAAGTGGGCTTAAATAGGAGGAGTTTGGTTTTTTTAGCATTCAAGAGTAAACAGCGTTTTAAGAACCATGCCTCAACTGTGTTGAAGACATTTTGAGTAAGGGTTTGTAACTCAGAGGTAGTTTTAGCGGAGCAGATAAGTGTGGAGTCGTCAGCATATTGAATGCAAATGGCTTGGGGTAAGGCCAACTGAAGGTCATTTATGAATAGAGAGAAGAGAAGAGGACCTAGAATAGAGCCCTGGGGAACACCAAGAGTGATAGGTAGCAGAGATGAAAGATTGTTACCCCAGAGGACAGCCTGCTTTCTATTGCTGAGGTAAGAGGCAAACCAGTGTATAGCCTTGGGTTCAAGAGATAGATTCCAGGATTTGTAAGAGTAGGGGATGGTTGACCATGTCAAAGGCTTTGGAAAGGTCTATAAAGAGGGCTGAAGATAGGTTGTTGTTATTGCGATTTTTATAGATGTAATCCAGTGAAGGAAAGGAGGGCAGTGTTAGTACTGTGAAAAGGCCTAAAACCATGTTGGCAATTGGACAGAATATTGTGTTTAGTAAGGTGACTCATTAGTTGATGGTGTATGCATTTTTCCATAATCTTTGCTATTGGTGGCAAGAGGGCTATGGGTCTATAGTTTGAGTAATCATTAGAGTTGCCACCTTTATGTAAGGGGATGATATATGAGATTTTCCAGATATCAGGAATGGTTTCTTCGCTAATAGGTCTGTTTATAAGGATGGAGACAGGGTAGGCAATTTTAGATGCTGCTTTTTGAAGGTATTCGGCAGGGAGTTGGTCGGCAGGGGGGGTACATGGTTTGAGTTTTTGGATACATTTTTGGATAAAGGAGGTGGAGATAGGTTGTAGTTTAAAGGTAGGAGATTAGTAGAAGTGGGATCAGGGATGGATGATTTATCTATGGAAAGATGAGAGGCCAGAGAGTTAATGGTTTCAGTGAAGAAGGAGTTAAAGGTGTTGGCAGTTTCTAGGGTTGTGTGTTTTTCTGACTCAGAGGGGGAGTAGTAGTCTTTCCAGGGTGAATAAGTTTATTTAAGGTTGCCCAAAATTGTTGTGGTTTATTAGTATTAATTTGTTGGAGATTACTATAGTAGTTTCTTTTGTCAGAGATTATGGCTTTTTTGGTAGAATTTCTTAATTGTCTAAAGGTCAGTTGATCAGAAAGCGATTTACTTGTTCTCCATTTTGTCCAAGATTTGTTTCTGAGTAACATTTTTTGTCTTGTTTCTTTAGTTAGCCAGGGGGCGGGTTTAGTTTTAACTCTGATGGTTCGTTCTGGTGCATGATTGTCAAGGATTGATAAGAATTTGGAATTGAAATATTCAACAGCATCTGCAAGTGGGAGAGTTTTTAGAGAGTTCCAGTTGCAGGCATTTAGTTCAGATAAGAAGAGGATAAGGTTAAAGTGTTTATTATATCGTGAGGTCTTAAAGGCTGGGGTGTTAGTGGTAGTAGTCTTTTGTCTTATGATATAGGTTAGGTAGTGGTCACTATTGTCATCTGGTAAGGTACCTGCAAGGTAGGATTGTTGTCTGTTAATTAGAATCCAGTCTAGTATACTTTCTTTGTTCTTAGGTTTATTGATCCTGGTAGTGGTGTTAATTATTTGAGAGTAGCCAAGTAGTACTTTGGTTGTTGATTTACATATCTGTCAATCACCCAAGTAAATTTGTGAGTGCTCACTGAATTAAATGCTGCAGGTGTTCAATGTAAGTTTTAGGGGATTCCTGTCAGATGATGGAAGTATCAAAACTGTTGCTCGTCTCGTGTATCTGAATAAGACAATGAGGCTCAGGTGTTCATTTAAGTAGTTTATTATAAACACATCAAGATGGAGGACTCTAACATAAAACTTAAATGAACTAACTAATTAACTACTGCACACATACATGCTTTCACTCTGGATGCTCACTCAAAATGGCACTCTTGTTTGCACATGCTCAGTACTTATATGCACATGCCCACTGACTGCAATAGTTCTTAAAGGTACAGCACACACTCTGATCTACATCATCCTTCTTTGACTATTCTGTCATGCAATGAAAAATGACAATTGAAAAGGCATGCAAATTATACAGACACATATAAATAAGAACAGTCATGTCCAGTTGCCATGTATCTGGGACTAGGTATTGAGATACAACCTGACTTTGTAATATAATAATTAGAACTGGGTTTAGCAACAGGAACAGTTACTGGGAAATGCTGTTCTTTGGGAACTTCAGCGACAGTATCAGGGGCAGCAACAGATGATGAGATATTTCCTGGAACAGGAACATTGAACAAGTCACTCTAAGAATTACTGTCTCCATTACAGGCAAGATGCTGCAACACTGGCTCAGACACCAATGATAAATGTTTCCCATTCTGCCTAAATTCCATCCCTTGCGATTCAACAATGTGCGATCTCGGTTCCTCACATAAATGTTTCACAAGTCCAATCCAATCAACTCCCTTTGCTGTCTTTATCCTCACTATCTCGCTGTCTTTCAACAGATTCAGTGGCTTAATGGTTTTGTCATAGTAGGACTTTTAGGGCAACCTCTTTTTCAGGACTTGAGCTTTTACTGCTTTGTTGTTTTAGCACTAGGAATCAGCAAATTTTTACTGACTGGTAGTGTAGTTCTGGTTTGTCTCAACATCAGTCTCTGAGCAGAGGAACCAAGTAAATTATCTCGAGGAATGTTTCTGAGATGAAGCAAATTTAGAAAACCATCGGTATTATCTCGTTTGGACTTCTTCAGTAACTGTTTCGCACTTTGTACCGCACGTTCAGCCAAGCCATTAGACTGTGGACATTCAGGACTACTAGTAACATGAATAAAGTCCCATGTTTCAGCAAATCTTTTGAACTGCTGACTTGCAAACTGTGCACTATCAGAAATTACTTTGTGCAGACTACCATTGACAGAAAAGTGTCTCTTTAACTTTGTAATGACAGTGCTGGACGTTAAGTTAGGAAGTAGGTCACTCTCAAACTATTTTGAATAAGAGTCTACTAACACCAAATAATGCTGAGCATTCCATGTGAAAATATCTGAAGCTACTGTCGACCAAGATAGTTCATGAATCTGGTTTAGCTGAAGTGGCTCTTTTTGTTGACGCGGTTTAGTACTATTACAGGTTGAACAAGATGTGAGTTCCTTCTCAATATCTTTTGACACAGAAGGCCAAAACACTAGACCTGTTGCACTTCCTTTGGTAGAATCAGTACGTGAGTGGCCATGATGCAAGATTTTAATATACTCTTGTTGCAAGGATTTTGGAACTACCACTTTTGGACCTTTCATGATGATACCATCTTCCATCAAAATTTCATCTCTGTAAGGAAAATACAGCTGTAAGTCTAATGTAAACAAGATTACTTGACGGCCATCCTTGACTGATAAATTGGTTGAGCTTTTGAAGAATTGGATCTGAAGCTGTGTGACTTCTAAGCTCATCAAGATGAGTGGACGAAAAATGTATCACTTCAAAATCAGGTTTCTCATTGACATGCTGTTCAGTGTTTTTTCTGGGTGATCTGGATAAAGTATCAGCAAGATAAAGAAGTTTGCTTTCTGTGTAGACTAAGTTGAAATTATGACTAAGATGAAGTTTACTTTTGCAATTTGAGCATCATACATTATAGTCTGGCAGGAGCCGTGGACATAGGCTTTTTCAAAATAGTAACCAAAGGTTGGTGATGATCGGTCTTTATTTGAAAAGGGCGGCCATAAATATAATCACGGAACTTTGAACATGCAAACACAATTGCCAAGAGCTATTTTTCTATTTGTGCATACTGCATCTCGGTTTGAGTTAGAGTTCTCAGTGTATAGGCTACTGGTCTGCCCTCTTGAAGAATGACTGCAGCATGACCAAACTTTGAAGCATCACAGGAAAGAGTTTACTGGTTTGTGAGC
>NW_025051757.1:0-12341 GCF_019279795.1 Protopterus annectens | reverse complement strand
CACCGCCTTCTTTGTGGAGTGGGACCACAGTTGCCGATGCCACTCCTTGGGCCACGTGATCCTGTGGTAAGGCTAAGATTAAACAGCTGCCTTATGTGCGGGTTTAGTTCCTCATTGAGTTCGTGGTAGCATTGACAATGGGGACACCATCCGGTCCCACCATTGATGCTGTGTTTTTAACTTTAGAGAGAGCAGCTTTTCACCTGTGCATTGGAGATGTCTGGGGAGGTTGCACTCTGCTGGGATAGTTATCTTCTCTCCTTTTGGGGGAGAGGGGGTGGAAGTTTGCAACTGAACCCATGTCTGCCAGTATGTTGGCAATGTCTGTGGGTTCAGTGATTTTTTGTATCATTTTGGACTAATTTCTGAGCATATCTGGGAGTTTCCACTCAGGTTTCTAACACTAGCTGTATAAGAAGGCCTTATGATTGTCTTTTTGAATCTGTGGCAATTTCTTCTCTCAAAGTTGGCCTTGGATGATTTTGCATGAGTGCTTTCATATTTTTTACTAATAATGATCAAAGGTGTCTTCTCTCTTTTATGGATTTTGCTCTATCATGTAACAGCTTTCTCCTCTTATTGTAAAGTTTGTTTATGGCTGAGGTCCACCAGACTGGAGGTTTGCCCTTGGTGGAAAGAGTCTTGGTTTTATTAGGGATTGCCTGATCCATGCAGTCCTGGAGGTGTTCGTAGAAGGCATTTGTAAGGGCTTCATAGCTTGGGTTGTGGTTTCCACTGGCTCGGGGGCCTTGAAGGATACCACACTAGTCTTGAGTAGTGTGAAGTTTGCTTTAGAGAAGTTCTTCACTGTGGTCTTTTTTGTTTGGGGTGGGGGCGGGATGTGGATATCCAGTGAGATTAGTTTATGATCTGATCTCACCAATGAGGGATATACTTCCGGTGTGGAGCATTTTGTCCCCATGTTTGTGATGATGAGATCTAGTATATTTTCTCCTCTTCTTCATTCTATCCTATGCACAAAGTACCAGCCTTACTGGTGCTTCAAGGGTTGGGGTCCATGGCAGTGGCTATCACTGTGGTCCCACTAGAGAGATTCCACATGAGGTTACTGCAATGGCTTCTTGCAAATCAATGGTCTATTCTAACCCATCCAATGAACTACCCCATTTTTATCACTAGATGCTGCTAAAAGGACCAATCCTGGATGATGGAATCCAAAGAAATTGCTTTGGTCTGCCCCTTTGTCCCTCCTCAACTCAAGGCCATAGTGACCACGGATGCCTCACAGATGGGGTGGAGTAGGGCATTATCTGGGAAAGACAGTCCAAGGCACATGGTCCCTGATAGAGGCCAATCTGCATATCAACATCCTGGAGTTGAAGGCAGTGCTATTAGAATTGCAAGCATTTCAATCTGTCCTCCCTCAAGGAAAGATTGCAATCCAATCAGACAACAAGACAACATGTCTGTAGTCTGGTACATCAACAAACAAGGGAGAACCAAATCCTCTCCCTGTGTCGAGAAGCCCTCAGAGTGTGGCAATAGGCCAGTGCCACCATACACTTTCTGACAGCAATGCACATCCTGGGGAGTTCAGACATGATAGCAGACAAACTAAGGGGATGCATTCTACTGCCTCATGAGTGGTCTCTCAGTCCCAATATAGAGAAGAAGATCTTTCATCACTGGAGCCAGCCTTGCTGCAACCTTTTTGCATCACCCCAAAACAACAGATGCAGAAGCTACTTTGCCCTAATCCCTCCTCAGGGGGAGTCCCCAAGAGAGGTGCTGTTCTCGGTTGGCCCACAGGTTTCCTCTATGCCTTCCCTCCTTCCTGTCTGATCCCACTCTTTCTCAAGAAAGCAGCCAGGTTGAGAAGCAAAGTGATCCTCATTGCACCCTACTGGCTTCGACAAATTTTGTTTCCCTTCCTGTGGCCTCATCTAGTTCACTGTCAATGTATTCTGGACCCAGTTCCAGACCTTCTGTCTTACCCTCAGAAGACTGGTGCATTCCATTCTTCAAAGTCTCAAGCTAATTGCTTGGTTCCTCCAATTCTGATAGTTGCCAGGCATAGTGATATACCATCCCCACTGTGAAAAAGTTTCTGGCATCAAATAGACCATCCACCAGGAGACTCTACCTCAGTAAGTGGAAGAGATTCACAATCTGGGCTTGTGATAATGGTCTTGACCCTTTTTCCGCTCCTGTTGAAACAGTTTTTGAATTTCTGGCCATCCGTTTTGCTAAATGAGCCTCCACCTCCACAGTTATTCATTCTAGCTGCCATTTCTAATTCCCATGATGGCTTTGGAGATCTCCCTTTAATTTCACATATACTATGCAAGGTCTTCCTCAAGGGAACTATTCAATTAAAGCCTCTGTTTAAAGATCCTCTGCCCCATGGGACCTGACTGTTGTTCTGCAGTCACTGGTATTTACCCCCTTTGAACCAGCAGCTACATATTCCTTTCTTGGAAAATGCTTCTCCTCATAGATATAACCTCTGCAAGATGAGTTTCTGAATTGCAGGCCTTATGTTCAAAACCCCCTTACTTAATTTTCCATAAGGATAAAGTTACTCTCAGAAGCAATCTATCCTTTCTTCCTGAAGGTGGTCTTAGAGTCCAACATTAATCAAGCCATAGACTTGCCTGTTTTCTTTCCCAATTTTTCCAACAAAGGGGAATATTGCCTACACTTGTTGGATGTTCACAGACAATTATGTTTCTACCTCAGCAGAACTAAAGAATTTAGGAAATCGGAACAGTTGTTTGTATCCTTTTCTGCTACAACTTTAGGAAAATCTGTTTCTAAGGTGACCTTGTCAAAATGGTTAAGAGACTGTATTACTTACATTTATAATAGAAAGAATCTCAAGTTACCTGCACTGGTGAAGGCACATTCTACCAGATCTATGGCTACTTCAGCTGTATTCAATTCTAAGGCTTCCATGAGTGAAATATGCACAGCAGCAATGTGGGCTACTCCACATACCTTTATTACTCATTACAAATTGGATTTGGTCTCAAGGGGAAGATCCTCCTTTGGTTCTATGGTTCTCAGGAATATCCTTCCATAGGGCCACCCAGGATCTAAAGTAGCTGAGGACTGTGGCCCAAGAGTCAACAATAGATGAAGATTGACAACATCAGATAAATTAAAGAAGTTATGTCTTACCATAATGTTCCATCTGTGTTGTCGATCTTCATCAATTTTTGGTGTTCTGCCCTCCTTCCCCTCCTGTGGATTCCTGGAGCAGCAAACCTTTGTCCTGGGTTTTGTTAGAAAGCACCTTGGACATGGCTTCTTCATTTAGTTTAGTTTCCTTCTATTTTTCTATAAGTCCGCAAGCTCAAGCTTTTTGGCTAGAGTATGCTATATAATGGCTGAGCCACTTCCGGGAATAGGAACCATAACCCAAGAGTCAAGAATAGATGAAGATCGGCAACACAGATGGAACGTTATGGTAAGATATATATATTTTTTTGCCATGGCTTTGTATTTGAGACTAGTGAGACTTAAGGATATATAGTTTCCAGGGTCTGTAGATGGCCCACCTTTATGCAGGGAGATGACTGTTGCTGCTGTCCATTCATGAGACACAAAGCCTGTTTGGAGGCTACAGTTAAATAGCAATTCCAGAGGGCCTGATAGATCATGTTTCATGCTATTTAGAAGGTATCCTGGGATATTGTCTGGGCCTAGTGATGCAGTGTTTTTTACTTTAGAGAGAGCAATGAGGACCTCCTCCCCAACAATAGTGGGGGAACAGGTCCTCACTACTCTCTGAAAGGCCAAGAACACTGAATCGATGGCCCAGACAGTATCCCAGGATGCCTTCTAAATAGCATGAAATATGACCTATCAGGTCATCTGGATTTTCTATTTAACTGTAGCCTCAAAACAGGCTTTGTGCCCAAGTCTAGAGTCTAAAGCTCTTCTGCAATATCAACAGAATAGTTTGGAGGGACAGGTATATCTCACAGAGGATAACGCTGCTCTGGAACAGACTCCCCATGCACATAAAACAAAGTTCATCCCTGTCCATATTCAAGCACAACTTGGATCTATGGATGTGAAACAGAAAGTTTACCCCAGGACTGCCCCCAGTACTACTAATGGACAAAGGCAGCTCCTAAATGCTTTATTCCATGCATGGGTGCTCTCACATTTTCTATGGTATGATCCCACTTATTCTCACTATGGAGTAATATGTAGTTATTAACCAGGGGATGGGTAAGGCCAAACTTTAACCAAGTGAAATAGGTGAATTCAAGCACAAAAAGGGAAATAGGCTGGGCTGAAATGTTCCGGAAGTGCAGCTAGCCTAATGCTTTCCTATTAATGTATACTTCGTTAAGGGTAGTCTAATAGCTGTACAAATTGGTAACAACATTAACGCATACCCTGTGGTGACACAATGAAAGAAGCAATTCATCATGCAAAAACCTTTGCATTTCATTAAATATTGTTGCAAAATTTAAAGGTCCTGCTGGTTACAGTGACTGATTTGGGTGAATTAAATTGTTGTGAACTACATAAGGATAATGCTTATTATCTTTCATAAAAGGCAGCACAGCACACTTACATTAAAATTAACACAGTTTTAAACCTTCAGATTACTAGTTAATAAAAATAAACATGTAAATGTAAGGCATCAACCAAATTTTTGACAACCAATCCCACCATATTGCTTAATGCTGTATCCATCACAAATCTGATGTGTGTCAGCATTTTTTTGCATTCTCAGGTATTGAAGCATTATTTTATAAAATCTGTGAAGCAGGCAGATATGCTACGTTACACTTCCTTATACCTCATTTATATTGGTTTCACATATCTTACTCTGTGTTCAACACTGGGCATATCTCACTTAAACATTACCTATGTACTGCCTAAAAATTGCACCTTAATATCACCACGTTGTTGTACTATAGCTTTATTACACCTTGTGCGGTTTGTTTATGAACCTGTCGTATAACTTAGCTCCTCCTAAGTCCCCCATTTCCTTAGTATACCACTTAATTCTGTAACAATCCTCTGCAGACTAGTCCTAGAATGTACAGATGTAGGAGATGAATTATTGCTCACTACTACTGATGGTTTGCTTCCATACACTTGCCGTCAGGTTACAGTCACCTGACATTTTAAGAGAAATCTCTTTCACCTACCATCTAAAACATATCCCTGACACATTGTAATATTTTGTTTTGAGGAGTTCAGCACAAATCTGACATAACACAATATTGTAACAACTTTAGTTAAGATATGGGTTGAAACTTGGGTGAGAGTGAGAGTTTCATAAAGATTTCCAGTTGACATGATAATAATGGCTCTAACTGATTCCAGTATTTGACTCCATAGGCTGGACTCTGTGATAGCCAGTGGTCAGTTATTCAGTAAGCTGTGGGTGTTTTTTGTTCCTTTTTTAGTATTAAGGGCTAAGCATCTTCTGCATACGTCATGGTGGGCATTAGCTTGCTCTGATGTTAAGGATTACATGTCCAGCCATGAAGTATCCTTAAACTTTGGGTGGGATGTTTACTTTTGCACCTATCATTATAGGACTGGTCCCAGGATGCAGCCTACAATTTTAAGCTAGATATAAACAGATACGTTGTGATAAGACTCTTCTTTTTTTGGTGTGTGTGTGTGTGTGTGTGTGTGTGTGTGTGTGTGTGTGTGTGTGTGTGTGTGTGTGTGTGTGTGTGCGCGTAAAGGAAGAAGCATCATATTATATCAACTAAGTACATTGTCTCATTGCAGTACTTAAAGGTTTCTGCCTCACAGCTATAGTGTTTGGAATTCAACAGTGATCTCTAATCACTGTTAGTGAAGAATGCTAGGTCTGCTCATGAGTGTATTTTTCCCTCCAAATACTATGGCTTCCCCCATTTCTTAAAAATGTGTTAATTGACATGACTGTACTAAATTGTCTATGTAACTATTATAGTTACCCTTGCTTGTAGCCCTAGTCATAAGTATCTGAGAAAGGTTAGTTCAATTTCCTGCTAACAAATAAGTTAAACAAAATGATTGCTGCCAGACAGTTGGGAAAAGGCTGTACCTGTGTGGTAAACTGTAGGGGCATTGATGAATTTGGAGATAATTTTTTTCAAGTTCTCCTTTTCCACCATTAACCATGCAAGAGTCGGTACATTCTGTGTATTATCCTTGCACTATTCCATTAACCTGCATAGATCCTTAGCAGTAGGGTATGACTGGAGCAAAGTTTGGAAATGTTATCTTTCCTTTCTTCCAAGTGTATGATGAAATGGAAATCTGTTTTTTTCATGAGATTATTGAACCTAAGGGAAGACAAAGGAATGACTATTTTTAATAACCATTTAATGTAGTGTAACAAGACCTACTTGTATGAATATTCACATCTTACATTACTAATTAAAAATGTCACTTTTCATCCTAGCTTTCCGTCACTGTGCCAGCCCAGAAAAGTGCAGTTATATGAATGCATTCATAGTAAAAGCAGATGTTTGAATAACAAGATCACCGAAGTATGAGTTCCTAATATGAATTGTTATGTATATGTTTACTAATGAATGTATATATTTAATCTACTGCAGCTATGATAGTATTTAACTTGCAGTTATGAATTTAATTCTTAAAATGTAATACCATGTATGTAGTTATTCATTTTGTTTGTCTTCATTTTTTCCTTTAAATGGTTGCAACATCAAACATTTAGAAAGTTAATTTTTAAATCAGAGTACTGAATTAATTATTTTTATAACAGTTTGCTTATAGGGAGTTGGTACATAAATTTAGTAATAACATTTTATGCTAAAATTGTTTAACATAGATTTCAGATATTTCTTTCCAAGTCTGCATTATCCCTAAATCCCTTAAACCCCTTGTTATCATTAAGGAACGTGTACTGAAGGTGCTTTCTAAGATTAAAATAATGATTCCATTTATCCTGACAATATACCTGGTTGTTTAATTAACTGTACTAGACATGCCCTGGCAGAACAACTCCTCAAACCATTTAACCTAAGATTAGCTACAGGTTTTATGCCTGAAATGTGATGCACTGCAGTGGTGATGACATTCCACGACATTCCACTAGGGAGGCCCTAACACTGACCTTGGGAATTGTAGACCCTTTAGCCTGACAGTGGAAAGTCTCCTCTACAAAGTCATGAAACATATCGTAACCAATCTTAAAAACTATAAGATATCAAAGATGTCATTAGAGTTGACCAGCAGTTTGGCATTGTCAAGGGAAGATTATGCCTAATTAAGTTAGTTAACTCCTTTGAGAGATTTACACAAGCTCTTGTTAATAGTCATGCTGTTCACATGGTGTATGCGTTGTAAGTAAGCTTAGCACCTTAAAATAGTTCTCTGTGTGGTAAGATGGATAGCAAACTGGCTAAAATACAGAATCTACAATAGTGCAACTGGCAGGTGAGACTAAAAAGTGATGTCTCCAAGGGTTCAGTGATGGGACCTCTCCTTTTCAACAATTAAAATGTTTTATCTCCAGAATGGAAACCAAGACACCTGGTTAACTAAGTGCAGACTGGGAGTTTTTGTCAATTTCTCCTCTGATAGCCTACCATTCAGAAAGAACTTACAGAAGTAAATAAGTGGGGTACTGAAAATGGGCTCATGTTAAACTCAAAAAAGTGCATTATTGCCTCATTTGGTAGACAATCCCACCCCTCAGCATACAGCATAGACAATACCCCACTTCAAAATGGAAATTTGGTTAGGGACCTTGGAACACAGGTTAATTATTCCCTTTCTTTTGATCATCGTGTGACAATAGTAGTCAGTAAATCCTTCTACTTAACACAGGTATTGCTTATGGAATGTAATTCAGATGTAAAGAGGTAATCCATCATTGATTAGTCCAATCATTGAGCATAATGTCCCCTTCTGGATGTAGCTCACAACATATATCAAACAACTAACCTCTGTCCTTTTATTCAATGTCCTATCTATTCCTTGCCTGGATCACTTGCATCTCTATAAGTCTAATAGTGCCACAAATACCAGAACCAGAGGCCTAAATCTTCATCAGCAAATAAATAAAACATGATAGAGAGACAGATTCATCACACAGCACGTACCCCACCTCTGGAACAGAATGGCCATGCAGATTAAGCAGTGTGATTCACTGTTATCCATCAGACTGGACCTAGATGATTTGATTGGCAGCCACAAATTCACCCCAGGCTTGACTGGTCTAGCCCTGCTAGAGTAAAGAGGTACAGACAAGGAGAAAATCATTACAAGACTCAGTTGCCATGAAATTCATATAAATCCTCTTCCATCTCTCTCTATAAAATTGTCTGTGTGTGTGTGTGTGTGTGTGTGTGTGTGTGTGTGTGTGTGTGTGTGTGTGTGTCTGTGTGCGTATGTCTGTTCTGAAATCTCAAAAATCAGTAATCTCAGAACTCAGTGTATCGAGCCAGTTGTGGTGAATCACAAAATGCTAAATTACTGAATGGCCCCTACCTTAGGTCTTGTGTTGGGCAAGTAGTTTTCTCACAGCATCCACAGGTTATCTAAATGAGTCAAAATGTAGTTTATTGAGCTTGCATTGACTAAATACTGTTCAGCAATTTATACTGCAACCATAGTGTGTGTGTGTGTGTGTGTGTGTGTGTGTGTGTGTGTGTGTGTGTGTGTGTGTGTGTGTTTGTATGCATAAGAAGCAAAGCTGCTGAACTGTAAGATAATGATTCTTTAAATGTATTGCTTGACAATTCCTGAAATCTCACTTATTTGCTTAAATAAATATGATTTCACAGGAATCTTGGGTATCTCAGATATCACATACATCAGATTCACCGGTATTTAATTACTGCAAATGTCTATGATTTCTTCTTGTCAACTGGATGTCATCTTCTTAGACAATGTATCATCCTGAACTCTGGTGATGTTGTAATAGTTCAAAATAAGTAAAGAAAACGAACCAATGAAACAAAAATCCAAGGCCAGGAAACAGAGCAGCTGAGAGATGTTGGATGTAGATCAAGGCTCTTTATTAAGCAAAACACAACGAAACTTGCAAACACAAGTGCTTTCGCTCAGATTAATTCTGAGCTTTTTCAAGTGATGCCTTTCTGACTCAATACAACAGCTTAAATACCTAGCCAATTACATTAAATTAAAAACATCTGCTGTCAATTGATTAATAAAAGGTAGACTTACATTTAAAAATATGTTAGCCTGTTCTGTTTAGAACTAAAACAAAACCATACAGAATTTGTACATGCTGGAAATAGATCAATAATAGATTGTTGATACAATATTGATGTCCTGTTAAAAACCATAGGTACACATAATTATTTACAATAACAAACTCTAGTTTATCAAAATACATCTATAAAAAACCTTTTAAAAATGATGACTGGGCTCCTAAAAAATTTTTTAAATACATTGCATAAGACATTTGTGTTTAGAAATATTCCTATTAATATGCATTAAAATTGGGCCCCATGAAAATCTAATGGGGATTGTGTTGTATATAAAAAATAAAACAATAATCATATTGTTAAACAAGTAACAAAAATGTAAATGGATAATACAATACCTAAAAATTATTGTTATTATTAAAACCCTGTTTAAAATGGGTACTTAAAATCCATATAAATCTTAATTATAACCTTGCTCTTCTTAATTTAAGTACATATTTAATACTAATTGTCCCGTTGAGCCCAGGGGACCTCCCCGCATCCAACCTTAACTGCCATAAGAGTTCATGATATTCAAGGGTAGATTCCCATTCCCCACCCCTTAGATCAAAAGCAACCTGCTCCAAAACTAAAAATTTTATGTTAATGTCAGGACAACTCAATGAGTGCTTATAGAAGGCATTTGCCTCTTTTCTTTTTGCCATGTCGTAGAAGTGCTCATATATCCGTTTTCTGAGCTCTCTTTCTGTCTTTCCCACATAGAAACTTTTACATGTGGTACAGAAGCCCAGATATACCACTCCTTTAGAACCACAGGTATAAAAACCTGTTGGGTGGACTCTAAAATTTCTTGATGGAATATATATAGATTCATTGTTCCATATGGCATGGCATTGGCTGCAGTTACCACATTTATGCGTCCCTATTCTTAGTTGTTTCACTTTTCTTTTGTTTTTCTGTTTCTTTTCGAAAATTTCTTTGAAATTCACACCCCTTTTTCTTATAAAGTTAGGTCTAGAAGGGAAAAAGTCTTTAAATTCTTCGTGTAAGGTGAGAACCGGCCAGTAGTTTGTGCAAATTTCTTCCATTGCTTTGGAGTCAGAAGAAAATGTGTAAATAAAACTGTTTCTAACGTTACATAGTGCATTGGGGACAGTGCTTGTTACCACTTCAAGCCCTTTACCTAGAATGGGTAGTAGGTGCCTATGGGAATCCACCTCATCAGCCTGTTTTCAAAGAGTTCCAAGGTAACCTTCTAAAAATAAAGTTCGCGAACTTCCACCATGTTGGATAGTCTGAGCGAAGCTACAGATTCCCACTGGCACCAAAGAGTTGCCCTTTATAATTCCTTTCTCTATTAAGCAAAGCGATGTGTAATTACAGTAATAGGAATTAGAAAAGTAGGCTTGCGATACAATTTGGATTGAGCGTAATAATAACATAATCTTATATGCACACATCTAAATAATACGCAATTCATGAAGGACAGAAGATTTAAATTAAAGAACCCTGGTGGTGGTATTAATGTAACTAAAAATTCCCAACTTCTAACCTCCTAGCCTCCCCAGAGGATACAAATATCATCCAGGTATTTCTATAGAAAATATATTGGTCTCATAAATTGCGTCCCATTTATGGAAAATATATTTGCATGAAAATGTAAGAAGCAGGATGCCCCCATTGTTACCCCTCTCATTGCCCGGAACAATTCTCCATTGAAAAAAATGAAATTGTTTTCTAAGACAATTTCCATCAGTTCAACTAGAAGGTTGGTGAATTTGTTGCTGAGGCTGGTTTCTTTGCTGAGAAATTCACCAAACCATTCCAGGCCTTCCAAATGGGGTATACTTGAAAACAAATCCTTGATGTCTATTGTTACCATAAGTACATCTGGGGAGTAACAAGAAACAGGAAAGTCACGTAAAAAATGCCAAGAATCTTTACAAACATTGTTAAGTAGAGGGGTGAATTCTTTTGTCAGATGGTCTATGAATTTGCCTATAGGCTCAGTCACACCTCCTGCCCCTGCTACAATGGGTCTGAATCTTAGTGGGTGGAGTCCTTTATGTATTTTAGGGATTCCGAATATGATCGGTATCCTTGATTTATCCACATACAGATAGTTAAAAAGCCTCTCATTAATAACTTGCTGCAACAAAAGATCTTTTAGATGATAGTTAATACGTGCAAAGGCTATGTTAACTTCATTCCGTGATACCGTATCATACTGTTCATTATCTTGTAGCATGGCATGAATATGTGCTTCATACTCATCAGTAAACATGAGCACAACCCCTCCACCCTTGTGTGTGTGTGTGTGTGTGTGTGTGTGTGTTTGTGTGCATAAGAAGCAAAGCTGCTGAACTGTAAGATAATGATTCTTTAAATGTATTGCTTGACAATTCCTGAAATCTCACTTATTTGCTTAAATAAATATGATTTCACAGGAATCTTGGGTATCTCAGATATCACGTACATCAGATTCACCGGTATTTAATTACTGCAAATGTCTATGATTTCTTCTTGTCAACTGCATGTCATCTTCTTAGACAATGTATCATCCTGAACTCTGGTAATGTTGTAATAGTTGCTTGGATGTTAGCCTTTTTCCCTAAATTCTAATTTTCTGCCACTCTCTTTACTCATTTTGTGCATGGGGTACTTCCTAGCTGTTTTACCATAATATGGGAATGTTACTTAGGATGCATGTGAATGAATGCAAATAAGACCTGCTTGAAAAAAATGAAAGATGTGGAAATTCTGTGGGCTCTAGCACAAAATCTAGTGACTCTTGAAGCTACAGGAACTGAAGCAACTCCAAGAATTTATATGGAAATGTAACAGATAAGAGAAGTAATAATATCTCAGTGGCCAAACATTTTCTGCAGTTTTGTGGGCATTTTTCTGAATTTGCTTTGTAAAGACTTATGGTCTGTTTCAACTTTAACATAACTCCATGACATGTGATCATGGAATTTCTCACACTCAAACACTATGGCATTTACTTCTCAATACGTTTATACATAGTTTGCACAGTTTCAGTGCTCCTGACACATAAACAGTTGGTGAGCACCCTTGCAATGCCAATGCTGCTAGCCCCTTCCTGGCTTACATCTTCTTAAAGGGCTTACATCTTCATGAAGGATCATATGTCCTGTTGCATGAAAACGTCTGAGAGTAGGTACTGTAATTAACCGGTCCTTTTAGTTA
>NW_025051756.1:0-11870 GCF_019279795.1 Protopterus annectens | reverse complement strand
TAAATAATGACAGAGAATGGAGTTTCTGACTTTATATCTTTCAAAATGCATGGTAACACAACATATTTTATTCTAACAACATTCTAAGTGTATGTAAGATATCCCAAAAGCTGTCCTATTTTTGTGCCTTTGTCCCCACTATTTCTAGCTTTTGTCCAGATTTCTTGGCCAGCACAACAGGTTGAGACGCTATGCCTGCACAAACCCACTACCTAAAAAGCACAACTCTGGGGTCTGAGCCAGAGATCAATTTTTCTTCAAAATGTCATTAGTTTAGGCCTTCCCTTAAAACAATCTACAGTTCTGTCTAATTACCAAAAAAAATAGAAGATTATGTCCTTACCATAACGTTCCATAATAGATGTTCATCTACGCCCTTTGTTCTTACACATAAGGTTCGGGCCGATCCTCGGCTCCGTGTCGACACCGCTGCAACACCAGCTCTCGCATCGAGAAGAAGCTCGAGATCACCTAATACCCACAATCCCCCTCTGCCTATACCTCAGATCACAGTTTGCAAGCAAACCCAGTATGCCAGAGAGCACACTCATACCAAGGCCCACACAATCAAGAAATCATCTATATACATATATATATATATATATATATATATATATATATATATACATACACAATGCATCATATAATACAACTACTGCAAAAGCAGAAGGGAGAGGGAGAACTCCAGACCAGGCACCAAATTGAACGTTCTAACTTCCCTGAGGGGTGGGAGGGTGGGAATGTAAGAACAAAGCGAGATGATACACTCACATGGGAACGCTTATGGTAAGGACATAACTTCTATAATGTGAGAGCATTCAATCTCGGCCAGTTGCATTCTACCATTGGGTAGCGCATCCCTAGCTCCATGTTCCTGAGGGAACTTTCACGGGAGAAACGTTCTTGAGCACAGTGGAACCAAAGGTTGCCCTATCCCTAGAAACCTTGTCCACTTTGTAATGAGAGATGAATGTACAAGCTTGGTTTAGCCCAAGTAGCAACTGCACTAAATAAGTTAATCGTCTAATGGTAGGCGAGCTGCGTGAGCCAGGATATGGTAACACTGATCTTGTAGAATGTCCTTTAGGTTTGACAGATATGGTTTGATTTGAAGAATCATAAACGATTATATGATAAGCAATCAGTTAGCCATTCCATTTGGAAAGAGAGTTAGTTTAGTAACCGCTATACCTTTCTGCTGTCAGCAAAGGCTACAAATAGTTGATCAGATTTCCTGTGATCCTTTTTGTTCTATCCAAATAAAACCTGAGTTGTCTATGGACATCATCCAATTTGTGCAACATATACTCCTAACTTATTAAGTGTGATTTTTGAAAATGTGGGTAATTCAATGGACTGATTAATGTTATTGGTAGAAACCAAACTTTGGGTGAGAAAGGATGGATTAGTGCTTGAAGAGATACTCTGTCAGAATGGAAAATCAAATAAGGGTGTTTGATAGAAAAGAGCCTGAAGCTCAGACACTCGTCTAGCGGATGTAATGGCTACCAAGAAGAGAGTCTTCCACGATAAAAACTTCAATGGGCAAGCGGAGGCTGGCTCAAAGGGGGCAACATCAATTTAGAGTAAGAGGTTCCAGATTCCAAGGTGATGTAGGAGTTCTAACTGGTGGTCTAATATGAAAAGATCCTTTTAGAAAGGCCTTACAAAGTCTATGAGCCATAATAGGTGCCCACATTCTTCTACATGAAAGTTGGAAATGGCAGCCAATTGCACTCTTAAAATGGCAGGAGAAGCTCCTTCATGGAACAATTCTGTTAAAAACTCCAAGATCTTGTTTAACGGAGCTATAACAGGGTCCAAATGATGTGAATTCGCCCAGAAGACGAAACGCTTCCATTTACTGGTGTAGGTCTTTGTAGTGGAAGCTTTATGAGAAGCCACTAATATATTCTGAACTGCCGGTGGAAGAGAATCAGACCTGGCTAGAAAGGGAAGCAGAGTAGCCAAGCTGCTAGATGGAGTGATTCGAGAGATGGGTGAGGAACTCCTGACAAGTGAGTCAGTAGATCTGGCTCTGGGTCCAGAATCCAAGGTCCCCGAATGCGGTGTTGCAATAGAAAGGGGAACCAAATTTGACGAGGCCAGAATGGGGCAATGAGGATTATCATCCTCTGAAGGTTGTTGGCTTTCTGCAGAAACTTTGCAATCAGGGAAAAGGTGAAAAGGCATTACAGGAGACCCGGGGCCAATCGTTGCACCAGCCCGGCGTCCCTGGGGACTTCCCTGGAGGGGTAATAGAACAAAGTAGCTCCTGCATTTGGCGTTCATTGGAGGCATAGAAAAGAGCGGGAGAGGCTGGCCCCACTTGCGCAAAAAATTGTCTGAATTGACTGTTTGAGGGACCACTGCGTGAGGCAACAGGATTGCTCTGCTCAGCCTGTAGACTATGAAGTAGGATGGCCCCGGGATGTGCGTTATCAGAAAGCGACCCGTGGACTCCGCCCATTGCCAAATTCTCATGGCCTCTCTGCATAGCTGATAAGACCTGGTTCCCCCTTGCTTGTTTATGTACCAGACTACAGACATGTCTGTCTGAACTGCAATAGTCCCTAGAGGAAGAAGGGGAGCAAAGTGTTGCAACGCTAAAAACACTGCCCTCAACTCCAGAACATTGATGTGCAGATTGTACTCCAAATTGGTCCATTCGCCTTGGACTGTCTGTCCCTGAAAGATGCCCCCCCACCCTTATCAGGGAAGCATCCGTGGTTATCGTCGCTATCGGCGTGGGTAGCACAAATGGTCTTCCGCTGGAAAGGTTGCAAGTCTGAAGCCACCAGGTTAGGTGTGATTTGCATGTGTTTGTAATCAGAATTTCGTGTGTCAGAGGTAGTTGTTGGAATGACCATTGTGCAAACAGTAGCCATTGTAGAACTCTCATGTGCAGTCTTCCCAATGGTATCGCAATGAGAGAAGCTGCCATGAGACCCAAGACCTTCAGAACCAGCTTTGCTGGGGATTTTTTGGATGACAGAAGGAGAGAAATGTGGCTTTGTAGTGAGACTATCCTTTCTGGAGGGAGCCTTAGGATTAAATGATGCATCTAATTCGCTCCTATGAATAAGATATGCTGTGATGGCTGCAATAAAGATTTTTGAAATTTACGGAAATTCGAGGAGAACACAAAGTTGTAGAGTGTAATCCTGGCCTGTATCAGTTGACACAGTGGTGGCAGAAAGGAGCCAGTCGTCCAGATAATGGAAACACCTGGAGTCCTAGGCGTCTCAGATGAGACGCTACCACTGCCATGCATTTGGTGAAAACCCTGGGGGCTGAGGTCAGACCAAAGGGCAGGGCTCGAACTGATAGTGACTGGCTCCCAGCCGAAGGCTAAATGATCCCTGGACGCCCTGGCCATTTTGATGTGGTAGTATGCGCCCTTCAAATCTATTGAGCACATCCAGTCGTCCTTCTGTAAGAATGGAAGGATCGATTGAAGCGTGACCATTCGGAACTTTTCTTTCTTGACAAAGGTGTTGAGGTTGCTTAGGTCAGAATCGGCCTCCAGTCCCCTTCTTTGGAACTAAAAGAACCTTGAGTAAGTTCGAATCCTATTTGGTCCGCTGGGACTGGTTGGATGACTCTTTTTCTAGCAGCTTTGAAATTTCTATAGCTGCTGGGTCTGCATGAATGGGTACATCTGGGAGTTTTCTCTTTAGAATGGGGGTGGATAGAAATGGTATTCTGTAACCTCTGGTAACAACGTTTTTTACCCAGTTGTCTGTAGTAATGTTTTGCCAGGCCTGAGGGTATGCTAAGCGACCCCGACTGCCTCCAGAGCAGGACAGTCGGGCCTCCTCTCAGGAGTGCTGGAAAGGTTTTCCAGGGGTGTATCCCTGTCACCTTGGTTTTGCGGATTCTCTGCCGCCAGGCGGCGTCTTCCACCTCTGCCCTCCTCTGCCTCTAGAGGGGCATCACCCCTGTGTGCCTGGGAAAGATCCTTGGGGTTTTGAAACCACATTTTCCACCACGCTGCCCTTTGGGGTGCGGTCTGGATGGGGTGGAAAAACGGACTCCGACAGCAGACAGAGTCTTTCCCTCCTATTCACACCGGGTAAGGGTCTCCTTTACTTTGGGGCCAAAGAGAGTGGCACCATCAAATGGTTAGTAAAGGAAGACTTGAAGGCTTCCGCAAATGAACATAAGCGCATCCAGGATTGCCTGCGAGCAATCGCTGAAGTTGCTGCCCTACTCGATCCTTGGCTGCGTATGATATCAGCCTCATGGATGAGTTAACAATGGATGTAAGGGTATTGAGATGTGCTGTAACTTTCTCTGAGACAGCAGCATCTGTAGTACCCTGGAGGTATCTCCCAGCTCTTTGATTAGATCCCTCTGTAAGCGTGTAAAATGGGTCAAATAGTTCAGGGATCGTAGAAAAAGCCGCTGAACTAAAATGCGCTTCCCGTATCTGTCCATAGTCCTGGAATCTTTGTTGGCGGACGGACAGATGAGGAAGATTCGACATCTCCTTTTTCGTGGCGCTGCCACCACCATGGCGCCCACTGGAACTCCCTTTGTGAGGTAAGCCTTGTCTTGGGGTGCAGTGATGTACTTATTAGGCTTCCTAGGGACTGGTTCCACCGTGTCAGGTGTCTCCCGCCCTTAGCAATCAGCTCCATTAACTCATCGAAGGGTGGAGTGACCCAGGAGGAGGAAGAGCGCGAATGCCTTCAGCAAGACTGACTCATCCTCAGAAGGGGAAGGGACTGCCAATCACCTCTGCTTTAGGATCTCCAAGATGTCAGAAAAGGAGACATCTTCTGAAGGTGACTTTGGGGACCCTTCTGAGCTCATCCAAGTCAGTATCGGATGTCAAAGATTCTGTGGAGAATCTAAGTGTCTCCTCTTACACAATCTTTTCCTAGGGACTTCTTGAGGGCATCCAAAGAAGCCTCCGAGGAAGAGGGGCACCCTCCAGGGGTGGCTGAGACACTGGTGCTCGACGCTTGGATGTGGCCGTTGGTGCAGAGGAAGATAACGGTCCTTTATGGGGAGGAGAGGCTGCTTCTACTGATGTGGTTGTCTGGGTAGACAACACCTTCCTCATGAGATCGAAGGCCCCGGGTCCCAGTCGAGGTATCTCCCGGTTCAAGAAATGGGAAGAATCCCGAAACAGGCACCGAAGGCATCGACCCCGAGGACGGAGCCGAATCGATCCGAGCCGAGGCCCCGAGAGGAAGAGTCGGAACCGAAATTAGAAGTTATGTACTCACCATAACGTTCCATCTGAGTAGGTGACTTCATTCGGATGCAACCTGTGGGTATCGGATCCGACCACGGATCCGAGCCGGCAATTCAAAAGCTTAGGCTCCGAGCTCCTAGCTCCTCCCTCTTACCCATAATCCCTTGCCAAGCCCTGACTGACCTCAGATTGAGTTTGCCTCAAAATACTGACAACAGTACACTAAAACAGCATAAATACTCGCTCTAAAAAGGTCAGGGGGATGGAGAGGGGATAATTTGCATCGAATGAAGTCACCTACTCCAGATGGAACGTTATGGTGAGTACATAACTTCTAAATCTGAAGTAGGCAGACTTCATTGTCTGCAACCTGTGGGACAGAGTCCCTAGCTACTGAATCTTGGGCGGCCGTCATGGAAGGATGTTCCGAGCACCGCTGAGCCAAAGGATGCTCTTCCTCTAGAAACAACATCCACCTTGTAATGAGAAATAAAAGTATGAGGCGAGGCCCAAGTAGCTGCAGCGCAGATATCATCCAATGATACACGGGACTTAAAGCTGACTGGCGTGGAAACTGCCCTAGTAGAATGAGCCGTAACCCTCTGAGGAGCAGGTCTGCCTGAAGTGTCCTTATGCCTGCAGAATACAATTAGCAATCCATTTAGATAGAGTGACTTTAGGTACTGCTTTACCCAGAGCAAATTTAACAAAGGAGACGAACAGCTGATCTGATTTCCTGTGGCCAGCTGTTCTGTTAATATAAAAACGTAATTGTCTATGAACATCCAAGGAATGCAATTTGTATTCTCCTTTGTTTGAGTACTGGGAAAAACACCGGTAAATTGATTGACTGGTTAATATTGGTTCAGAAGAGACCTTCGGAAGAAAAGATGGATTGGCTCTGAGACACACCCTATCAGGGAAGAAAGAAAGATAAGGCGGTTTGACACACAGAGCCTGAAGCTCAGACACTCTTCTGGCTGATGTGATAGCTACCAGGAAGGCAGTCTTCCAGGAAAGGTACTTTTAAATCAGAAGAAGCTGCAGGCTCGAGAAAGGGAGGAGCAGTAAGGGCCTGCAGGACTAAAGACAAGTCCCAAGGCGGTACAACCTCCTGACTGGAGGCCTTAACAAAAAACTCCTTTGAGAAATGTTTTGCATAATTTCGCCGTCATAAGGGGAGCTGTGTCATGACCAATGTGATAATGCGAGATAGCTGCCAATTGTACCTTAATCGTGGAAGAACTAGCCCTGATGAAAGGGTCTGTTAGAAAATCCAGCACCGCTGACATAGGTGCCGAAAGGATCCAAAGTTCTCTGTCCTGCCCATATAGAGAATCTCTTCCATTTACTCCACGATAAACCTGCCTGGTGGAAGGTTTATGAGCAGCCACTAAAATAGCCTTGACGGTGATGAGATACCGGAGTCCCTAATTAAGGTTGGAACTGGAGCAGCCAAGCTGTCCAACTTCAGGGTCTCAAGCAGATTGGGGCAACATTGAGCATTCCCAGAGGGTGAGAGATGAGATCCCGAATTGGATCCAGAATCCATGGTGGATTGATTTTGTGAGACCATGCGAATGGCGGGAACCAAGGTTGTCGAGGCCAGAATGGGAGACAATGAGAATCATTCTGCTCCCCAAACTGTTGGCTTTCTGCAGAAGCCTCTGCATCAGAGGGAAGTGGAGGGTAGGCATAAAGGAGACCCGGGAGGCCAGAAGCATGCACTAGAGCATCCCCTGAGGAACTCCCCTGGTGGGGCTTAAGCAGAGCGAAGAGAGCCAATTGTCGCATTTGGCGTTTGAGGGAGAGGCAAAAGATCGCAACAGGGTTGCCCCCAAACGCAAAAATCTTCTTAGCTACTTGAGGTTGAGAGACCACTCGTTGTGGAGAAAGGATAGTCTTGACTGAAGCTTGTCCGCAAGGATGTTGGACTTTCCCGGAATGTGCGTTGCTACTAAGCGTTTGAGATATGGAAATTGCCCATTCCCAGACTCTCATGGCCTCTCGACAAAGAGGGAGTGATGAACCTGGTTCCTCCCCTGCTTGTTGATATACCAGACTACCGAAATGTTGTCTGTCTGAATCACAATAGTCCCCTGAAGGAAGAACGTGGTGAAGTGCTTGCATAGCGCGCTAGAACACCCGCCCTCATTTCCCCAGGAGACATTTATATGACCACAACCCACGTCTATGTGGAGAGTTCCACGTGCCTTGGACAATCTTTCCCGCTAGAATGCCCCCACCCCGGGCAAAGAAGCGTCCGTGGTCACTGTGTGCTCCGAGGGAAATACTAGCGCAAGGTCTCTCCCCATGCCAGGGGCTCCGGGAGAAAGAAGCCACCAAAGAAGAGTCCCTGCACGCCTCTGCTGACCTTGCATAATCGGAGGCGTTTAGAGAAGAACAAAGAGGGGACCACTGAACTTGAAGGGTCCATTGAAGAACCCGCATGCGTAAATGGCATGAATGAGAAGCGGGATAGCTGCTGCCCATAAACCTAGGGCCCTCAGGACCAAGCTGCAGTTGGAGATGGTTGCAGGATACGCTGTCACATCACATGACACTTCAGGCTGGCACACGGTCTGGGGTGAGGAAGGCTCCGGCATTGATCTGGTGTTTAGTCTTCCTCCTATGAAATCTATAATTTGAGTGGGATTCAGAAAAGATTTCTCCCAGTTGGATCGTGATGCCCAGCCTTGGTGCTAGATTGAAGAAAGTAATCCCTGGCTGAGCACAGAAGATGCCTTGATGATGCCAAGGGTCAGGAGCCAGTGCGTCCAAAGATACGGAAAGACCTGTAATCCCTGGAGCCTCAGGATGGGCCGCTACCACCACTCAGCACCTTGGTAAAAACACCCTGGGGCTGGGAGAGTGCGAGACCCAAAGGGGAGGACCCTGAACTGATAATGACTGGGGCTCCCAGCCGGAAGCAGAAAAACTCTCCTGGATCGTCTGTCCATCAGGAATGTGGTAGTACGCATCGCCTTGAGGTCTATGGAGCACATCCAGTCGTTCTCCTCAAGAGGGGGGAGTATAGATTGCAGGGGTATGACCATCCGAGACTTTTGCTTGGTTACTGACAGGTTCAACTGGGGAAAGGTCTAAGATTGGTCTTAAGTCCCCCCGCCTTCTTTGGCACCAAAAGAACCTGGAGTAAAACCCTAATCCGGTTTGATCTGGGGATCGCTGGATGGCTCTTTTTTCTAGCAGCCTGCCTCAGATTTGATAGCTGCCTCCCCCAGTGGTCGGGTGGGAACATCTGGGAGGCTGCAGATTTGGGAACCTTGAATAAGAATTGAATATCCTCTGGATATAACAAACACCCAACTGTCTGTTGATATGGACTCCCAAAATTGAGTGCATCAAAACACGCCCCGACTGCCTCAGGAGCGGACGGCCGGGCAGCCCTTCCAGAGGCTACTCGTGGTCCTCTCTCAGAGAATTCTCTGGACCCAAAAGTTGTAGGAGCCCCCCTGCCTCCTGTACTGACGACCTCCCGTCCTCCTCTGCCACCTTGAGAGGACTGATTTATCCGGAGCAGGTTAAGGACTGCTAGAACTTCGGAACCACATCTTCTTCTGTCCCTTTTGGTTCTTAGAAGAAGGCCTCTGAGGGGAGCTGAGGCCGGACTCCGGCGGCAGACAGCGTCTCCCGTCCTTTTAAAGCTCCTGAGCTAATGTCTACCGCGAACAGTCTTGCCAAACAAGGCAGAGACCATCGAGGGCGTGCGAGAGGAGGTCGCCTTGAGGCCTCTGCAAGAATCTGTGGCAGGCCGGAGCCTGTCGCCTCATGACCCAGGCCTGCTCCACGCTGGCTCATGGCTCCTCAGTGGCAGCCGAGACAGTGGCCGCATAGATGTTAAGAGCTGATCTGAGTGGCCATTCGGGTGGGTAAACCTGTTTGTCCTCACTTTCGAGATGGACTCGGGGGGAGATGCAGGCGTATTCTTTTAATCGAATCCCGCTGCATCTAATAACATCAACCACCATGTCAGTTCCGGCGCTCTCAAGGAGAAGGTTGCTGAACCCCAAAAGCACTAACTTCCCAATACGTCCATCGAGCAGACTCCTTGCCCGGAGGAGGATGCGGAGGGACTCCTCCTGGGCAATTCCCTCTTAGGTGACTGCAGCCATCATCACTTGTCTACTGGGGGACCCCTTACTCCAGTGTGTCTTGGTCTGATGATGGGAGGAGAAGAATGCGATCCGGTAGCTTGAGATGGGCTCAGCGGTTGTCCCAGGATCCTTCCACGCTGATGGAGATAAGATCCACCAGGGGTCAGCAGGAGGGACTTGCAAAAGTCGAAGGGCCACCTCGAGATACCTCCAAGAACCTGAACTAAATCCGAGAAAGCCTTGAGGCAGACCACCCCCCCTGATCCTTAACATCTCCGCAGTGTCTCAAATGAGGGCACGATCCTCAGGGGTGACCTGGGAGCCTTCCTTCATCAAGTCTATTGTCTTCAGTGGCCGGACTCAGGGGAGTCCATGTGCCTCCTCTTGCACTTCACGCTTCCGGTACTTCATCGGAGGCTGTCCGAGGGCTCTTCGAGTTGGATGTTCAAGAGGAACCACTTGGGACATCGAGGCGGGCTTGTCCTGGGACCGGCTGGTGAGGCCTGGCCCAGCTGCAATGGAGTCACGGGATGGAGCAGTGGCTTGGACGAGGGTCCGGATGTCTCGGTGCCCTTTCACTCGTCGGCCCCGGGGGCCAGCTTCTCTAAGCCCGAGGCTGACCTCCACTCGGATCCGGCCTTGCGGATCGAGGTCCCGGGAGGCAGGCTGCGTCGGATCCGAGAGACCAGTGTGCTCCGACCAGGACGGGCCGAAGACCTACCAGCTCCTCGGATCCGAGGCTCGGCCCCTCGGCTCGGAGGTCGGGTCAGTGCCAAGCCTCAAGGATGGGAATGAATCCAGTGCGCCCGACCCATTCCGACCCACCCGGATCCAAATCTGCCCAGCTCCGAACCGTAGTATGGGTCGGAAGAATAGAGGCGAGGGTGGCCCCTCCCGGATGGGGGGCTAGGAACCTTGTGCATTTGGGCCTGGGATGAATTTCCTCATCATCCGGTCCCATATCAGCTTTCCTCATAGAAAGGTTGATCTAGAGGCCGAAGCGGACCTGAAACACCTCGGTGACCTCCTGGAAGGCTAGCCTCCTCCTCCTCGGGTCAGGAGAGGGCCGGGGGAGTGGAGCAGGGAGGAGGGAGAAAGCTAAGAAAGGCACAGGGGGAGGCCAGCCTTAGACAGAGGAGCGAGACTGAGGTTGACTCTCCTCTTGTGGTGCTTCTCCTGGCCTCTCCTTTCTGTCTTTCCTGGAGGAATCCTTCCTCCGACGACTTAGAGGGAGGTTGGGTCCAGCCCGGAGGGGAGGAGAACTCACAACAGGTTGCTGAGTGGAAGGAGCAGAGGCCCGGCGGTGTCTGAGGTAAAGACCGCCAGCACCAACTTGACCTCCACGTTCCTCTCAAAGCCAGTTGAACCCTGCACAAATGGTACAACAGATGACGGGTGTTCAACCCCAAGCATTCTTGTACCAAGTGTGTTGCATCTGCTGAGGATGACTTATGGCCCACTAAATTATTTTAACACAGCCTTATAGACTGAACATAATAACCCTAAGGCCTAACACACTAACACACAAATAAACTTCATGAAACCCGATAAATTTAAACAAAAAAGCCTAAACACTCAACACTAACTGAATCAAGAAAGAAAATAAAGATTTTTGCAAAACTTTTTAGTCAAAAACTGACTACTTGTCTTCACCAGCATCAGAACTCTGGGTCCGTGATAGCTACTTGGCCCGGCCAAGCAATCTGAGGTCAGTCAGAGGCTTAACAAGGGATTATAGGTAGAGGGAGGAGCTAGGCAGGAGCCTAAAACTTTTAATTGCCATTTCGAATCAGGGGTGGTCGGGATCGATACCACAGGTTGCATCCGAATGAAGTCACCTACTCCAGATGGAGCGTTATGGTGAGTACCCTTAACTACAATTTTAAACGAATGAAGACAGGAGACTCTAGAGAATGCTTTTAACTGCAAACAAATAAGTTATATGATGCACTCCTTGGCAGGAAGTCAGAACAAACAAACCCAAACAGATGCTTAACAAATGTAGAACATTTCCAGTTAATACCTCACACACAGTGAAACTAGCAAGAAAAGTATGCAGCAGACAATAAAAGTGCTATAAATAACTCGTAAAAATAAGCAAAAAACAGGATACTTAATGTTATATATCACAGATTAGTTTGTTCAATGCTCTTCCTCTGATTAGCTCAGTGTGAAATGGCAGAAACACTCACGAGTTAACTTCTTAAGTAACAGAAAGTTGAAACCTGAAACAACTTTAAAAAAAAGCTCAAAAGAACCAATGAGGTGCTTACTCCAAGCCGTACTGCAGGTACTCCCAGTCAGGCAATGACTATAAACACTTCCCTCTCACTGAAATGCAAAAATGGCTTTGGCTAAACTAAGATGGCCTGGAACAGTGAGAGAGAATTGTTTGAGGTCATTGGCTGACTGAGGTCACCTGGACTACAGCTTAGACTAAGCACCTCATTGGTTCTTTTGAGATTTGTTTCTTAAAAGCTGTCTCAGGTTTCAATGTTCTGTTACCTAAGAAGTTCAGTTGTGAGTGTTCTGCCATTTCACACTGAGCT
>NW_025051755.1:0-12496 GCF_019279795.1 Protopterus annectens | reverse complement strand
AGCATCCATGGGACCAGATGACATCCTGGGCTGTGTACTACATGAACTACAATATGAACTGGTACCTCACCTAAGTGTCATGTTTAATCATAGCCTCACCTCAGGTTTCGTGCCCGCTGAGTGGTGCAGAGCTACAGTTATCCCACTCCACAAGGGGGAATCCACCTTGGATCCCGGAAACTACCATCCCATCAGTCTGACAAGCCTTATCTGCAAGGCCATGGAGCGTATTTTCATGGAACTTATAAACAAAGATATTGGCAACCTTCAAACACTGGACCCCACCCAGTTTGGGTTCGTGAAGGGCCCATCTTGTCTCCTGAACCTGATTGACTTCTTCAAATCAGTCTCCAGAGCCATGGACAAGGGTAAGGTGGTCCACACAGCCTATCTAGACCTTGCCAAGACCATTGACACTCTCCCCCACTCTGGAATCATAGATAAACTAACTAAGCTGGGCATTGATCCCTACGTCACCCAATGGGTTGCTAACTGGCTTACTGATAGAACCCACACTGTAAACGTAGCCGACTCCAAATCCAGCTCCAGACAAGTGACAAGTGGAGTACCTCAGGGTTCAGTCCTGGGACCGCTCTTGTTTGGCATCTACTTCTCTGAAGTACAGGCCAACACTAAGGGACTCTGGATAACAAAGTTCACAGATGACTGCAAACTGAGAGCCATTACTGAATCCCCAAATGATGTGGATACTCTACAAAAGGGCCTTACAGAAACAGATGCTTGGTGCCAGAGCCATGGGCTGAAGCTCAGTGCCAAAAAATGTATAGTTATACCCATTAGGAAAAAACATGTATCTGTGAATTACCATATAGGTGGCAGTACACTAAATACCGAAAGTGTGATAAGAGACTTAGGGACACAGGTGGACAGTGGTCTCACCTTCGATAACCACATCACCACAACAGTCAGGAAATCCTTCTATGTGGCACACCTCATCACTAAGGGCTTTTCATTCAGAAAAAAGGAGGTCATTGTCCCACTGTACTCATCCCTCATTAGACCAATTATAGAATACAATGCCCCATTTGGTATGTACCTCTCAAGACATCTGCAACAACTGGAAAGGCCACAGAAATACCTCACTAAAAGAATCACAGGCCTAAAGCAGATGTCCTACACTGACCCCCTTAAAAAACTCCAGCTATATTCTGTCACATATCGTCTACTCAGAGGTGATCTCTGCTTAACATACAAGGCCATGTCAAACCCAGAGCTGTTGGACATACTGCACTTAAAGAAATCCCAATCCCTCAGAGTCACACACTCCAGGGATCTAAACCTTGTCATCACAATAAACAAAACATGCTGGAGGGATAGGTTACTGATGCAGAGTCTCCCCAGACTCTGGAATAGATTAGATTGCCCATACATGTCAAGCAGAGTGTCTCTTTGGCCCTCTTTAAAAGGAACCTTGACGATTGGATGGGAGAAAGGAAATTCATCCCGGGGATCACGTCAGTCACCCTGCTAGACAGGGGTCCAGGGAAGTAAATAGTGTGGGAAGAAATAGCCAGGGAATTGTTATGGCTAGGCTTGTATAGGCCCTAGGGCTGATAGCCTAGTACCAACCTATGAACCTATGAACCTATGAAGAGTAAAGGGTCATAGTCTTTCCCCTTCCGTGGTGAAGTGGGGCAGGATGCATGCACTCGGGAGCACATTGACTGGTGCTGTTTCCCTGGTGGAGACCGGGGACAGCAGAACTCGTGCTTCAGGGAGGGGAAGGACTACATGAGAAGATATGCCAGTTGTAGACATAAGAGAAAATCCAAGGTCATAAGCTGGGGGGGCACTCATTTTCAGGGAATTTAACCTGGCAATGTTTTTTAAGACCAAAGCCAGGACAAAAGTAAATGATCTGTTAGGATAAACCTGAGACCTAGATGTGCTACAAAGAGGATTCAGACCCTGTGCCTTTACTAAAGCCGTCAGCTGTTAAGTTGTGGATCTTCTTCTTCTGCCTTGTTAATTCTCTGTTCCCTATCTGAAAGAATCAGCCACAAAATGGTTTCTTGAAAGACTTTATTGGGATTATTGCTTTCACGAGCATAATTTCTTCAGGTCCAGTAAAATATAGCTCAACAGTTAGACATATTCTGCTTTTTATATCTTATTTGCAGTGGGCGTGGGCAGAGTGAACAGTAGGTTTGGATGAATCCTCAGTTTAGCCATGCAGATTCCTGATAGGCTCCTTTGTCAAGTCCTAATTTGCATACAAATTTATTAGGGGTCAGTTTTACCATATACATCTACCTACGCAGCCTGCTGGGGTAAGCTTTTATTGTTAAAGAGCCATATTACAGTTAGTACAAAGCTAGATTTTACTTCTTCCACTTCTATAACTAGCATAAAACCTAGATAAATTAGTCTTAAAATAGTACTAGAGGACAACATACAAGTCATAGTGCAATTTATAATAGTATTAGAGGACAGGATACAAGGAATTATTGATAAGTTGAACTAATATCCATGTAAACGGCTACATCCCTCCGTAGATTCAGAAAAGGATAAATGGCAGGACACCCTGGATAAGGGTGGAATGCCTGCTTTAAGGGATTACTGCTTGGTTTCCTTCTCTCTGGAATCTTCTTTTCTGAACTCAAAACTACAATAGATAACAAAGTACTCAGACTACAAGGTAGACAGCACTGTCATATCACATACAGCTACTGCTATTATACACTTACTACTGGACAAAGTCCATTCCTGGTGCACTGATGACAATATGTTCAAATGTTTTTAGGAGCAGGTGGATGTAAATTAAGTTCTTTTGACAGTTTAAAATGCACAGCGTCAGAAGATGGAAGTGTATCCACTATGATAAGTGGTTTGGGACAATTAGACTTCGGTAACTATAAATCTGTTTAATGTGAGATAAGAGAAATTTGTACTAACCCACATTTGAAGTGATCTTACATTAAATGCATTGTGGCTGCAAAAGAGGATATGCATGTGTCCTTGAAAAAAAAAAATCTCTATTTGACCTAGATTAGTATTCTGAATGCGCTGGTCATTGCTTGTTTTATAACTTACTCCGATCTTTGGCAACCTCAGAGTTAGTTATAATAGTTAAGGGATTTAGGGTCACAGTACAGTGGTCAAGGTAGAAAATTATACTGATAAAATTCAGGTCAGGGATCTGATGTCCACTGTTGCAGTGAATTTCCATTGCACTGAGATTTGTAATGAGTATCTACAGTTTAAAGTACTCTGTACTTTGTACAAAATGGTCCTCACAGTGTCAGTAAGTGAACAAAATGTCCTATCTGATGAAGTTTAGAGCACATTTGTGTTGTATGCAGCATTAGCAACAACAAAACATTGCAATCATAATTTTTCTTCTCATAAATATTACTTATTTACTACCAGGTTCTCAAACACTATCCTCAGTGCAGAAAATACAGTATGCACTTTAGCAGATTTTTTTCCCCTCATGATAGAGAAATATCAGAAGAACTGATATGTATATTACTAGATGCTTGAAATCTCATACGAGTGATTCTATTTTCTTCAGCTTTGGGAGATCAACTGCAGTTTAACTTGGATCACAATGATGGAGAAAGTGGTGCATCAAGCAAGGATGAAGAAAAAATGAAGATGCCAATTCAATTCCAAATTAACGGGGAAACATATTTCTACCATGAAAAACAATTATCTTTCTTGTATGCTGAGGTAAGAAATGCATTTTTGTTTGTAGTTACCTTTAATATTTAAGACCAGTTGCCATAACAGTGATATTTATAGATGATGTTGACCTACATTGACCTAGTAGTAGAGCAAAAAATCTGGACTAAGCCATAAATAAAAGGGACAAAGGCCCAAAAATAGTGACAATTTTTAAATATTGCTCTTACAAACTTAGAAAGTTAATAAAATAACAGGTTTTGCATCAGCATGAATTGTCTGAAGGTTATTAAGTCTGAAACTCAAATGTCTGTCATTATTTTCTAACTTCAGTCTTTAACGATTTGCTAGTAATTTCCCAGAGAACCATAATTTTATGAAAAACAGACCAAAATAGGCAAAAATCCGGATATTGTGTGAAAATCTGTACAGTATGCAATGAAGGCTATGGAGTACAAGAAGATTTGTAATAATCTGTCATAACAGCTGAATAATTTACGGCCTTTAATTTTCTTGGTTAGGTATCTCTGGAGCATTTCCATTTGTGTGATATGCTTGGATTTATACAAACAGAAGGGGCGCTGTATTTAATTATAAGTCTGATAAGGGAAGAGTACAGTGGCAGGATAACTTCTCTAGATCTTGAAGATACAGAATGTACCTCACCAGAAATATCAAACAGTTGGAAAGATACCAGAGGTTCGTAACAAAGAAAATAACACGTTTAAATCCATAAGCTACCAGAAAACACTAGAAGCATTGTCCCTCTTTTGTATGTTTTGTAGGGTCCTCAGAGGAGACCTATGCCTTGGTTTCTGAGCAGTTAGGGGCCTAGTAGTCCAGGATCTCTTGTACCTACACAAATCAGTTGCGTCAATTCCAGAACAAGAGATATAGACATGATTCAGCAGATCAATAAAACAAAGTGGAGACATAGATTTATTAATCAATATCTCCCGCAACTCTGCAATAGACTTTCTCTACAGATAAACCATTGCAATGCACTATTTTCCCCCCAAATAGGACCAGGGTAGTTGGATGGGTATTTATAAACTCACCCCAGTCTTTACTAGCCTGGCCCTACTTGAGGCAGGGTGGCACAGTCTAGAAGGAGAAATGGTAGGGTGTAATGGTCACAATTCAGTAGCCTTGAACTTTCTATAATGCTATGATTCCCTTGGAAATTAACTGGCCCAGATAGAAGGATTTCTTGACTATGGTGGAAAAATGATGGTCAAATGTGAGAGAGATGTACACATCAGAACCCAGGTCTCTTATGATGTTATCTTTCTGAAGAGGAGAGAACCTATGACATATGAGTTGAGAGCAAGTTATTTACCAAATGCTATCATGGTGCACTTTTTCTGCATTTAGCTTAAGATGGTTTCAAACACCAGGTGTGTGCATATTTCATCTCTTGCTGCAGTTGTTTAGTATCTGTGGATGAGCGGATAACAGGTGCTTGATTTGCAATCATAAGCAAACTTGGTCAACCACATACTTCTGGGATATCGGTTTGAATGCTTTACAAATATGACAAACAGAAGAAGAGGACCCAACACTGACCACATGGTACCCCAATAATTATGGTTTAACATTCAGAGAAGGTTTCATTAACTTTCACTCTTTGGGATCTGTTGGGTAGCCAATTTAAAATCCAGAAAATAACACAGTGGTTTACATGAAGCTTGCCTATTTTTTAATAATGCCAACATGGGGATAGTGTCAAAGCCTTATCAGGTCAGATAAGAACACCCTGAGTGATCACTGTCTGCAGCTCCTTTACCCTTTTAAAAAAACTTACTAGTTTAAGGAAACAGGACCTGTCCTTCTCAAAACAATCCTGATTGGCATTTTGTTCAGTTACGTTGCCTATGACTGCAGAAATGAGTTTTGCTATGAAATGTTTTCATGGTTTTGCACATAAGGCTGTTGAAGCTGGTGGGCCTATAATTACATAAGTCTGCAAAGGGGCCACCCCTGTGTGGGAAAATCACAGTGGCTGTTCTCCAGGCATCAGGTGCTAACCATGGGTTAATAGGCTAAGGTTATACAGTTTGAGCAGAGGCCCAGACTAAGAACTGATGATAATGCGGCCTGGTACGCAGTCTGACCTGAAGGAAATATTTATTTTAGCCTTTAACAGGGATTTTTAAGGCTTGTTTCAAGGTGGTTTCAGAGGAAAATAAATTTTCAAGGATACTGGGAGCAGCAATGTGGGAGGTGGGGTAAAGTCAACATTAAATTTGTCTGCTAATATGTTGGCTATATGTTTGAGATAGGAACATGTAATGTTACTATTATAGATGAGCACAGTGCATTACTGGACATTATTCCTTAATTTCCTGACACATATGAACAAAGATTTGTAGTTTTCTTTTGTATGTGCAGTGACCTTAAGCTCATATTCTGCTTTACACTTTTTAATAGTCCCTTTTAGGTTCCTTGATGGGGTGTTCCTGAGATAAGGGGGTGGAGATTTCTTACAAACTTTCGTTCCTTTCCCTCTTTTTCTCTAAATGTTATTAATATGAACGTTCCAGCTGAGAGGTTTATTCCTGAATTTGCAATTATATTTAGAGTGGGCAAGTACGGACTTTTCTATGCAGATGTTGGGTCTATATCAGAATCTCAGAAGTTTCAATCTATATCAGAATCTCAAAGGCGTTTCTTGGCTGTCAGGTCTCAGGCGTTTTAGCCAGATGTTGGGTCTATATCAGAATCTCAAAGAGGCGTTTCAGCGGCAGATGTTGGGTCTATATCAGAATCTCAAAGAGGTGTTTCAGCGAATGCCTCTACATTGACAGATACTGAATGAATGCACTAAACCATGATCATTCAAAACAGCGATTTCTTTCCCTGGGAAAGAAATCGCTTGGCCGTCAAATTTAGTTTGCTGTTTTCTCCACTGTATTGTGATCTCGGAGTTGGTATATTTAATTAAGGGGTGTGTGGGGGGCCCAGCCCCAAACATTGGGAGCTGTGGGAGGCAAAGCCCCCCGCTTTGTTTTGTTTGAAGTGGTGTGTTTGTAGTTTGAGGGCAAGCGATTTATTTCCCAGGGAAAGAAATTGCTGTTCTGAACAATCGCGGTTCAGTGCGTTCATTCAGTATGTGTCGATGAAGAGGCGTTCACTGAAATGCCTCTTTGAGATTTTAATATAAACCCCAGATGTTCAGGTAAAAGTCAGAGGTGAGAGCAACAATCCTTTCAGCTGAGTCCACTTTGGGAGGATTCTTGGGAATTTTCCATGGGTCTTCTACAATCTCAAGAAGGCTTGTTCTTCTGAAGCCTCTAAAGATGGTGTCTTTTTTGTTGTGGGGCAATATTCACCTGGCACAAAAGATGACTGACTTATGGTTAGACTTAACCATAGATGAGGAGATGTGGGTGGGGTATAAGCGTAGGCTATATTGGTAAAGTCCAAGTCAGGAATATTAGCACCTCAAGGGGGTTATTTTACAATCTGCTGCAACACATTGGTATTAATAGTCTAGGAAATGCTGAGCATATCCATTTCAAAGGTGCAAGTGTACCAGTTCATGTTTAGGTAATTGACATCTGCTAGCAAGAAAGTATATGATTTGATATTTAACCTCTAAATGGTGTTGAGGTAATTCCCATGATCTGTGGGGTACATTGATAGAAATCTGCAGCTAACAGTGAAGTAACATTTGAATTTGTTAACTGTGATTTGGACTTCCAGGAGCTCCAAATTAGGGCTATGGGTAAATTGATGTGAGGTGATGGTGTTTCTGACAAATGCAGATTCTTCCCTGCAGTTAGTCCAGGGACTAAAGGTGTGGTAGATGTTAAATTTTCTTATATATGGAGTGGTGTCACTGCACTGAAACTATGTCCCAGAAACCACACAATAAGGAATATTTTTGAGTTGCAGCAGGGCCTGAAGTTCAGTCATCTCTCTAAACAGACTCCGAGCACTGAGCAGTGCCACCATAATGCTGTCAGCATTTGAGATTGAGTTTGCTATTTTGGATTGCCCAGTAGGGAAATACTGTGAATGAAAAGTCAATATAGGGGCAGCAAAGAGTTTAAGCCAATCTGTAAATTTCCTGGTGTGAGTGCTGGAAGCCATCCCTAGTGAAACAGGAAGTCTTATGTACCGTCTCATCCTAGGGTGACACGTACAGAATATTATAAACTCACACACATGCGTGCGTACACTCACACTTACTTTAGTTGCTGCAATAGTTCTTTTTCTGCCTAACATACAGTTATTTCTTAAGGGAAGTTGTGCTTTTTGCTATATCACCTGAAATTTTAATATATTTGTATCGCGCACACACACACACACACACACACACACACACACACACACACACACACACACACACACACACACACACACACACGCATGCACGCACATGCACACACACACACACACACACACACACACGCATGCACGCATGCACACACACACACACACACACACACACACACACACACACACACACACACACACACACACACACACACACACACACACACACACACACACACACACAAATACACATACACACACACATGCACACACACATACACGCTTACTTGAATAGCTTCACTAGTTCTTTTTCTGCCAGATGTATGGTTATTTTTAAGGGAATTGGTACTTTATGATATACCACCCAAACATTTAACTTGTTTAAGAGCTGTTCTACCAAAAAGTGACTCCATGTCATTGCATTTTCATTGACTTAGCAAGTTTATGATACAAGGATATTCTAAGAAAAGTTTATCATCAGTATTTTAGACAAAAACTTAAAGAAATAAAAGGGTAAGTTGTGAAAATGGTGACATTCAAGTTTCGTCAATATGACAGCAACACATGCCAAAAGGCTGAGCCATTAAAGTATGAAAACCAGTCAGTTCTGTCTGTCCAGAAGTAATACAGTCCCAGAGGGCAAGATGCATGAACATCGCTGTAACATATATAAAGATAGATAGACAGATAGACAGACAGACAGACATACATACAGACAGACAGATAGATAGATAGATAGATAGATAGATAGATAGATAGATAGATAGATAGATAGATAGATAGATAGAGATGTAGTATTCTACATCGATCTGATGGAATATAGATGTCGGTAACATCGACACAAAAACATATTTACAGACTGCTGCTCATGCTCTGAGGATTAACCTTTGAGCAAGCAAAACAGGATGCAAGTGTTTTTGCAAGGCTGTCTCCTAGTAATTATATATACTAATTCCGAGAGTGCACAATTCCTAGGGAAAGATTGCATTCCCCTTCCTGGGAATTATTGATTTTGCACACCTGTCAGCCATCTGTTTCTGTCAATCCAAGCCTGTGGACCAAGCAGATATCAACTTTTGAGCCTTTCACTGTAAAGTGCTAAAGTTTTTTTTTTTTTTTTAGCATAATCAAAGAGCTCATGTTTTATAAAGAAATTGTAGATGGATCACATTATTTCACTGTCTGGCACATGACAAGGGATGGATCTTGAATATTTAAAGCAGATGTAAGTGGAACAGATACAGAATCTTGGAAAAGATGTTTTAATTCCAAATGGAAGTGGAGATGAAATGTCTGCACATCCTAAACTTCCAAATAGCAATAAGATTAAGATACAACAGCAGCATTATTGAAAAATGGACTGCCAGATGCCAGTGACAAATGCAAACATGGGTCTTATTTCAGTTTGAGATTAAATTTTCTAGCTAATTAAATTGATTAATTGTTGCTTTTTCTGTTATATATGCTGTAATTTAATATGGACACAAGAATATATTCTTAAACATCTATCATAATACCCCTGTAAATTCAAACATTGCCAAGATCATATCACTTTCCCTTGTCAACATATTTTCAAAGTATGCATCCATACAAATTAGGTTGGAAATTAGCTGTGGTAAAAACCCATTGCTTCAAAAAACTAGACTAGCTAGATTTTCCCTCATTTCCTCCACCATTTCAATACTGATCACTTTAGGCAAACCTACTGGGAGACATTATTATTAATACTCTGCTTTATTTTAATTCATACAGAAATTACACAATTTTATTGTTCATACAGTGATGAACTGGATGGATCACAGTTATATTTCTTTGGTATTTTAACAGATGAAATCACAGATTAACATTGACAGGTATCACCTCAGTGGGTGCAGTTTTTACTGACTTAACCAAATCCTACCTCCTGGCCCAGTGTCCCTACTTTGAAAATAATCATTTATTAACAAAATATATTAATCCAACTGCCTTCATTTTTGGCCCATGATCTATCTTTTTCAGTAGAGACTTTTAAAACCAAAAAAAGGATTGTCCTCCGTTTTCCTGCCTTCACCACTGACCAAAAGTTTTCTACAAGGAGGTGTATACTAGTGCATCTGCTTTTCTCCATTTCGGCCCAGTCCTCCCTTGACCCTACCTTCCCCCCAACCTACCTTGGCCCCCCTTGACCTATCCCAGCCGACCTACCCTGGCCCCTCCATTCCCTACCCCACCTCCACCCCTTGAACTACCCTGGCTCTGACCTGCTTACCATCTCCATGACCTATCCCTCTCCCCGAGCTTCCTGTCACACCCCTTAACCTGCCCGGCTCCATCCCTCTCTTTTATCATAGCCAGACATAGATCTTTCAGATCACGTTACTTCATTAGAAATAAAAACACAGTTGTGAAATGAACTAAAACTCTTGGACTTGTTTACTGATATGAAGTTACTTTTGATGAAATTTATTAAATACGTATTTTTCCTTGAGACATTTAAAGTACTTTCCCACATTTGCTGTAGTTCTGTCTAGATATTTCACTCCTTTCTTTGGCTTCAAAACCTGTCTCTAACACACAGCCACCACTGGCTTCCTTCAGTGAAAATATACTCTTCCAAATTTTACCTGTATCCCACAAACCCTTATTCTTTTCTTTATCAATGTAAAAACTATCATTAAATCATATTCTACTCCATTAGAATGTCTCTCTTCTACACTTTATTTAATTATTATAGTAAGATCATATACATATGACATAATAATGCCACTCATGTCTGTTTTATTTCCTCCTTTACCTCTCTAAATACTTCTGGCAATGTATAATTACTTCCATTCATTAACATCATAAACAAAAATTCTGTATGTACATCTCCTTGCATTTTTTACAACCTTTTTGGACATGGATGGTTACCTTCCAACTATTAAACATCAGTTTAGTCCATTCATTTTCGCTTACACTGATTCAAGGCTTTCAATACTTCATTACTTATTCTGCTCACTTATTTCCCACAAACCAGTATGATCTAGACAGTGCTTCTCAAACCATCCATGGTAAAGGAACATTTGTTTTTTATCTCTCATGGGTACATCAACAAAATAACTGCAATAAACAGACTATGGGTATTTTAGGAACGCTGGAAAACTTCACCCACCTGGACCAACTTCTTTCCTGTCTTTCCCACAACTTGTACACAAGATGGAGAGCAGAACTGGCAAGACTACACTGAAATAACTAAATTAAACTGGCAGTCTGGAGGTCCTCTATTAGCCCCCCGAGCATGGGTTCTCAATATACTAATATACATTTGAAGCTTTTTCCACAACCTTTTAATCATTGGAGTGATAAGCCGCAAAAATATTGTCTAGAAAAACATTTTCATTTAGGAAGAACTAATCTGTATCCAAGGATTTAATGTTGTTGATAAAACAACTTGTTCCGATAAATAAGATGACAAAAGGTAAACCTGAAATCACCGCAAATTCTGCCTGCTTCCTACTCCAAAACTATAATAGTCTTCTTGTACATCCTGCAATTGTTTAGATTGTAAGTTAAAGGTAAATAAAAAATGGCCACAACCATATATTGAAAGTTGTTGCTGTCATACATATACAAATCATGTCTCCTCACCACTGTCTCCAAAAGAATCAGTGTCAGATTTTTAATATTGCTCTTATATACTTAGAAAGTTTCTAGAATAACATGCCTTGCATTAGCAGACATTTTCTGAAGTATTATAACTATGAATCTTAGATATCTGTCATTATTTAGAGTCAACAGTCAACAATAATTGGCAAGAAAACAACAAATTTTGTGAGGAGGACAGCAAAACATGAAGCAAAATTAGCCAGACAACTGAGAACAATATATATTGCATGAACACACACACACACACACACACACACACACACACACACACGCACACACACACATGCACACACATGCACACACGTGCGCAGGTGAGCATGACTATCAATTATAACCACTTGCATGACTGTATGAACCTCGCGGCGCTACAGTCTGAAATCAAATTTATAAACAATGGACCACAATTGTACACCATCTAGATTGCTGTTCACAGAACCGCCAAAAGGCAACCCCACTATAAAACTCCATTGCCCTCTTTAATACTCCAAGCAGATGCACTTAAAAATAATAACATCCTTTACCGTTTGCAATTTCTGAAGGATAACTATGGAGTCTGAGCACAGCTCAAATGTCTATCATTGCCAAGTGACAGCAGTACTTAATAATTTGCCTGGTAAAATACACAAGGTATTTTGGAAGCCCATGGATTCCAGTAAATCCACCACTGAAAAGAAATAATAGTAATCATCATCTTCATCACCATCATCGTCACCGTAAAAACACCTGCATGCTTCGGTAACTGCTTTCCTGTAGCCAGTAACAATCCATTCCCTCCCTTTATATGTCACCGGGCTTTCTCCTCAAGCAAGGAGCAGAAAACAATCAGCTTCATTCAAAATTCATTGTTGAAGTGTACTGATCAGCAAAGACAGGCGCATTTAATCAGTCACCTCCCCTGTCAATCTACAGTACCCTGTATTTAGCCAATCACCTCCTGTCAATCTAC
>NW_025051754.1:0-11793 GCF_019279795.1 Protopterus annectens | reverse complement strand
CAAAAGTTTAGTGCTGTTATGCTGGAGTTCTGTTTGCATTGTTAATAACACAACAGATAGTGTACTTGCTTTCGATGCAGAAGGCCGTGTGGTTCTACAATTCCCACATTGTAGATAGACGGCATTGCTGGATACTGCACTGCCTTGTAAGGGGGTGGATGCTGCATTCCTTTTTGGCAAAGATACCTATGTAACTCACAAACTGTTAGTTTGCCATCCATTCCCTATTATGGATATTACTAGGCTTATCATTTTTTAATGCAACCCTAGGCAACGATTCCTCATAAGCAACAGGTACTTTTTATTTGTAGATTAAAATAATGACATATATAAGTTGTTTGCTAGTTAAGCAACCTCTTTCATTAGTTACATATTTCTTTAATGTGGAATTATTTAGATGACTTTTACTTCTTCAGAGATTGTGCATATTTACTGATACTGTGTGGACTGTAGTAGTTTGAGTAGACTTTAAGATGGAATGTCCTGAATTGTGTGTAGTTTTGCTTTTTTCGCTATTGGTGCATGCATTTTGTTTCCTCATTGTTTACTGGAAAATGTTCAAAAACTATAAATTTAAAATTTTCTCGCCTAACAACTGTACTATATTGCCAGCCAAGGAATATAATTTAATACCGTCAATAGAAGGTGTACTCAAAAGAGCATGTGTATGTTTCGTGTGTTCAAAGGGCCTATGTGATTGAAAAACAGCCCAAAGTTAATTCATTTTATCTCAAGCCACTGGCAAAATGTATTTTCTTCTTTGAATGTGGGTTTCAATGCTGTTTCAGTGGAATGGGTGTTCTAAGGGTGGCAGAGAAGTTTTAATGCTAAGTCTATTTTCATTGTGAGACTGCAAAATGCTTTTTTTATCAGATATCTATTAGGGTTTGTGCTGTAAAATAAAAACTTTCAAATGAAATCCAAAAACATTGCAGAAGTAAAGCAGTATGCACATTACAGTGTTTATGGTAAATGGGGCAAAATAACCAAGGAATGGGACATTGTAATGGCTGCAGGGGGGAGGCTCCATTCGACCATGAGTTTGTGAGGGGGGGGGGGAAGGGCAGCAAACTCAGACAGCCCCGGCTGAACTATACCTTTAAACTGTCTAGATTTTTGCAGAATTATTATATTTTTGCTACTTATTTTTGGTTTGTTCCTCATAAAATTTGTGGTTTTCTGGCAAATCATTTAGGAATGAAGTCACTAAATAATGACAGACATTTGTGCTCAGGATGTCATGTTTGGCAACCTTCAGAAAAATGCATGCTAAAGCAAGACCTGTTATTCTATCAACTGTTTTAAGTTTATACAAGAGCAATTTTTAGTACTGTTTGTATGTTCCCGCAATATATTTGGCCTTGTCCAGATTTCCCTCATTAAGAGGTTGAGAGGTATGTGCAAATAGAGCGCTTTATAGAATTAGAATATCTAAACTCTCTCAACCATCCCCAATTTTGCCTCAAAATGTTGTTGTCCCCTTTTAATAATCCCTCTCGCAAAATGGTAATTTTGGAAGAAAAATTTAGGTGGGTTTACAATTATAAATAACTGTAATGACTGAGTTATAGTTTGCTTTATTTCAGAAATGCATGTAGATGCTCTTATTTTGTCAGCTGCCCAAGTTAACAGTACTAATATTAAAAAGGTGTCCCCTTGATTAGGTTCCCAGCTGTATTGTGACAATTTTATATTTTGCATCACATTTTGGTCTGTTTTTCATAAAATTGTGGTTTTCTCAAATACCAAAGTGGCAAACTATCTCCGCCAAAGATTGAAGTTAGAAAATAATGACAGACATTTGAGTTTCCCAGATTTACATACCCTCTCAGAAAAATTCATACCAATGCAAAGACCTTCTACTATTCTATTATCTTCTAAGTTTATAAGAGCAATATTTCAAATTGTCCTTATTTTGGGCCTGTGTCCCACTTCTATGTATGGTTTTGTCCAGATTTCTTGCCTGATGTTGAGGAGGTATGAGGTTGTGAGCCATCACCGCCAAATAGAGACATTTCAACTTGTGACATACTTGTTGCACCCCACTCCCATTGTAGTTGCTCTGGATGTGTCCAAGCAAGGCAAGGAGCAGTTATGCAGTTAAGTGTGCAGAGTATTCCCCCATCCAAGGTAGACCACAAGTACAACTGTGGCTTTTCATCTGTCCTGATTTTTTGCAGAATGTTCTAGTTTTCTGTCATATTTTTATACTGTTGATTTATGCTCGCTATTATTCAGAAAATGTATGCTGTCAAGTGAGTGCCCCTCTGTTGCTCTGTGTTTGGCAGGTAGCATAGTGTTTTAATGACCATCAGGTAAGCTGTTTATTGCCACAGATTCTAAGATGCAAGTAAGCTTTAATAAGCATACTGGTTAAAGAAGAATTACCAACACTGAAAGCCTTTTCGTTGTTGCCATGCAGAGAATATTTGGCATAACTAGATAATGTATGTTTTAGGTATTGAAATGCATATGACAGTATTTTGTAGTAATAAAGGACAGGATTACAGTATTTTCAGAAGCTCATTACATTTGTTGAGACTTCTTAGAAATAGCTTTGCAGGCTTTTCCCATAAACTAAAACAGAATTCCAATTTGCAGGTTTTTACCCATAAACTAAACAGAATGCCAATCTATCATGTGTGGTCCATAACTTGTGAAGTAATCCTTTTTAAACAAATTATCTTGAGCTTGTTTCTTGTTAGCTGTTCATTGTTTACTTTGATCGTGTTCAGTACCTATGAAACAAGTAGATAGTTGTTGTCAGGCAGCAGGTCTTTTTTGAGTTAAGAAACATTTTTAGAAGTGGGGTGTATCACAGAGATTCCTGTACTTCTCTGTAGCATGTTACTTGCAATTTTATATAGCTGAATATAAATTATAATTAGAACTGCAGTAAAGGAGAAGTGGCTTTTGAGTTGAGTGCTGCTTGTTTTTTTATACTTGATTTTGACTGGCATTCCAGTAATGTATTTAAAAAGTAATTTATTTTTCATGCCTCACAGCCTTTGAAATGTTTCCATCTAGATATTAAGTAAGTTGTCAGTGTAGCCAATGCATTGAAATATTTTTTTCTTCTACAATCTTACTTTTTTGTCTTGATTGGACTCTCAGAATGATGGTTTGGCACCCAGGGCAGCTGTTAGAGAAAATAATAAAATGTGAAGTGCTAGTTTAAAAGCAAAAGTAGTATGTAATGCATTTTATTCTATTAATGATATAACAAAAAGTGATAAATTCATGTGTAACTGCAAGAAGTTTTGAAACTGCAATGTGGGCTTGTAGCAAGTTGACCCTCTGACCCCTGGCAGCTGCTAGCTCAGCAAAGTTTTAATGTTCATGCTTTCATAAGTGGATTATCCGCTGGGGTCAGGAAATTCAAATATGTGAAATAATGAAATCTTCTGCTCTTTCCTGCTGGGATGATTTGGCCTTGTGTATGTGTTACTAGATAACACGCAAGCTGTTGGGAAAAGTGTTACAGGGGAACAAAAGAAGTGTATTAGAAGACTGAATCTGCTATTGTATTCAAACTAGTCTGAAGCCTTGAAGAAGTAACTTTACAGAAAGACATTATGTCTGACCAGGTGGTAAGCAAGGCCGAGCTTTGTTACCAGAGGAAAACTTTTTTTAAAATATACAGCATCAGCATTATTTAATGAATAGAATACTGTAAGCTAAAGTGATGTAGATGCCCTCGTGACATACATCATACAATCAAAGTGAGGTGGGCACAACTTGAATGTAAAGACTCATAAAAATTGTGTACTTCCTGTTTCATGTCAGACAAAATTCTGTACTTGTACGCTTTTTTGCCTCCTGGTGTACACTACTGTGTAAACTTTTGGAACCTGAACCTCCTGTGTATTGATCTTTTATTTTACTTAACAGTTTGGTCCTTTCTTTAGCCGGAAACCTCAGACAGCTGCAGATCAGAGTCTACCGTGGCCTCGAATACCGCGAGGAGAAGTTACTCAAACGTTCTTCTTGGGTAAAAAGACCTCCCGACTGAATTGTCATTTGAAAGAGGCTTCAGCCACTTCTCATTGATCTGTGGTCAAGAGCAGATCCTGACGGCTCAATACCGGGAGGCTCAGGTAGGAAGATTTTGGGGCTTCTTTTTTCTGTTTTAGATCAGGGACTAGGTTATAGTAAATATTGCACAAGATTTTGTTATGCAGATCACTGTGGACAAAAGGAATTACTGTGTATTTGGTCATAGATCAGGTGTAACAGAAGTAAGGTAGGCAGTTATTCTAGATAAACTGTGAAAAGGAACTGAAATTTTGATATCATGTGATAAGAAGGGTTACGAACATTTTCTTTTAACATGGGAAATCAGTGGCACTAAAACATCGCGAGATAAACCAAGACGCAAAATATATGCAATCACAACGCTCTGATAATGTTAGGTATTATACCAATGGGTTAGAATAAATATGAATTTGATGGTAAAATTAGATAAAACTTCACTGGTTAAACTCCTTAAGCAACTGGAAATCTGATGCGGAGGTCAGGCAAAAAAGCTAACGCCAATTAGGCATTCCTCAGGGCACACAGGTGTGAATTGAGGGAAGCATACAAATGAGGGAATCAGAAGACTAAAAATTCAAAAGCATTATTTTTAGACAAAAAGATGTAATAACATAGTAGCCATAAAGCAACAGCCCTTCCTTCCCCTGCCCTCCTGGCTTGCCTTCCTTTTCTAGGATATGAAGCGAGTGGGACAGGCTGGTCTGCCTGGCTAGCATCCCTTGAGGTCTCCAGCGAGACCACAAATCCATTTGTTAGAGATCCTATTGAAACTAGAGTCCCGAAAGTATAAGATACATGGGACGGAGAATGATACAAATACAAAGCCAGAAACCTACAGGATGAAACCACCCCGCCTATGAGAATGAGGAAGCATATGTCCGCTTATAGAGGTCTCAAATCCTCAGGCAGGACAGCAGGCAGACCCAACCTCTCTAGTATACAGATCTATGGACACCGGAGGATATCCGGAAAGCTACTGAGGGAATCTCCCATCCGGAAAGTTAATTTTACAAAATTTTTAGAAGATTTGCAAGGCATGAGGTTGAGTTACTACTTGAATGGGGAAGAAGCAGAAAAGTAATCAGGACAATTGGGCCTTAGGAGTCCAGATTGGCACATGATTTCAAAAGTACCTGGAATCCTATAATGCAGAGCTTAAACTCCCTACAGCAGTGACGACGCAGAACTAGACAATAGAGTGGGAAAGGTCTTACAGACCGAATCACTGAGAAATGGAAACCTAGAGTTAGACTGGACTTGCGTATCAAACCAATGCATACAACAGGAAAATGAGATAGATGGGTACTATGGCGTAGATTATTGGAATGTTTTTGAATAATCATAGCGGGTATGACAGTTCCTGAAAATCAAGTGAATGATTCTCAGACATGAACAACAATTGAAAAATGCATTTTTAAAAAGGTTGCATTGCACCTGCCGTCAAGCAGCTTCATTACGAAACAATATGATAGACCATTTTAACAGGTAGGCTACAAGCCTTACTTGAAATATGCTAGACATGCTGAAAGACATTTTACATAGCAAAAGAAAGTGAAGGCGCAAGTCTTCACTCAGGCTGGAAGACGGAGCTGGAAGCATTTGTGTTACAGTCAGGTAAAAAGGGAAAGAAAATGCCCAGGGAATAAACAGTCTGACAAACGGTCAGAAGATTTTGAGGAAAGAAAAAAGAGAGGTGAATGCTTTTGTAAGCGCGGGAAGAAGGGACATCTAGCTGAAGGATTGTAAACAGAACAAAAGGTAATCACTTGAAGACAAGGAGATGAGGACTGACTATAAGGATAGTGAAGATACATCATGCAGAAGCCAGAAATTACTGCAGGAGAAATTAATAAACAGAAAACAAATGTAAATGTAAGAGAAGGATAGAGGAAGTACAAGTAGATATGGAGGATAAAGAAAGTGAAATTTTGGATTTAGCATTATTATTGAGTCTAGAGTTCTCTAACTTAGGCAGATACTTAAACTCGGAAGTTAAGCACTTCTGGTGGAGGGAAGGGAAGTCAAATTCCTGTGTGACTTGAAGCTGCCACGGACCCTTAGGGATACACCCCCTCCAAGTTACCAGAACATTCTGAATCACCTGATTATATATATAGTTACCAGTGAAAGCTGGGTGAATGGACAGCTATACAGGGAACCACTTTCCCATGATATAGCAATAACTGACTCCTGTTTCAGTGGTATGACCCAAAGAAGTAAGAGATTGTTGTTTCTGCAAATGTCCAGTGAACCTATTGGGTAGGGACCTGGCAGATATTTGGCATAGCAGTAGTTCCAACTGTGCAGTATGGATGCTGGAGGCAACAGAGACAAATGGATACTTCCTTGTAGGAAAGCGATCGAGGAGAAACTTTTACTGGGCTGGTACAGCCAGGACCTGTTACGACTGGTCCAGGGCAGTAACCCGAGTGAACTCGATGAATGTAGCCATCAGTAAAGCCCCCTCCCTTGACACTCACTGATCGACAGCATTTGTTACGCACCGTGTACCCCTATACTACTGTACTACACCAGAACCTGATAGAGAATATGAGCAAGAATTGTTTAGAAATCGTAACTAGGACTATACAGGTAATATGCGCATTTTGTACTGGATACTGAGGGAACAGTGTAGTTAGCTGTTCCATTACCTCAAGAATTCCTTGCATTATATAGGGTCAAATTGATTGCCACATGGCGTCAGCTTGACAAAGAATGTGTAAAAACGTAAAATGGGCAGAGAGAGACCTTAGGAAAGAAAAGGTAACAAGATGGGGAAAACAGACTGACTTAGAATTGTCAGAACAGGGAATACAGAAACAAAAGTTGAAACTAGTCGATGCAGACACACCCGGCTGTACACTTGCAATTCAGCGAGGATGCAGCTGATTAGCATTTTTATTAGAAGAAAGAACAGAGAAAGCTTCTTATGTGAGATAACCAACGACCTACATTGGTCAACAGGCAAGCTCAGATGTAGGACTTATTCAACAGCAGGACCAAAGTTATAATTACAATCAAGTCAGCATTTAGACCACAGAAAAGATAATACCTTTGAGAAAAGATGCAGAAATAGGGAACCAAGCCTCATAATAGCAGCATTAGCTCAGGGAAGGAGTACTGGTAGAATCTCCTGATTCACCCATGCGAATACTAACCCTATTTCCTGTTAAAAAGCAAACGTAGAATGGCGGATTGGGTTCAAGATTTAGCAAGCTGGTAAACAATGCAGTGATACCCAGAGCACCCACGTAAAAGCCAGACCCACATACTTTGTTAAATGACTTAAAACCGCAACAAAAATATTTGTGGTAGATATCAGTAATGCTTTTTCAATACCTATACATCCTGATAGTCAATACTAGTTTGCATTTACGCTTCAGGGTAAAAGGTAAAGTACCCCATACTTCCGACTACCACAGGGATATTGGCGAGAGCTCAACAATATATTTGCACAAGAAATGGCTGAAGCAACCTGGTTAGGCCTTTACTCCACCAGGAGGTAGTCAAATTCCCACTTGTACGCAGATGACATTTTGCTAGCAGCCCCACCCAGCAGCAATGCAGGGGAAGATACTGTAGCTTATTGAAATTTTAGCAACACAAGGGACATACAAAGTGAACAAAAGTAAGTTACAACTCTGGAAAAAAGTGTCAGATACTCTAGGGATATGTGACATCCAATGAAGGTAGGATATTAGATGAGAATAGAAAGACAAAAGCAATTTTACAAGCACCCAAACCAGTAACTAAGAAGGAAATGATGTCCTTCTTGGGGACAACTAATTTTTGTCGGAGTTGGATACCAAACTATGCTTTGGAAATCTGTCCCACTGACTGACTTCCTTTGATATATAAAATACCAATGGCAACACAAGATTTGTTACAATGGATACCTTCGGAGCAGAAACGGCTTTCTGCAAATTGAAACAATTGATAGCCGCTTCTTCATTAGTTTTAGACTCCCAAATTATCACAAACGGTTCTTTCAGACCAGAGATTGCAAGCCATGATATATGACGCTAGTGTTGACACAACAAATATGGGGGATAAGCCAACGCCTATAGCCTATTATTCATCACAGTTAGACCCAGTGGGCATGATCTTTTGCCTCATTCGTGTACAAGCAGTAGCGTGCAGCTGCAATGGCAGTGTACAGGCCTTGGCCTCTAATGGTATTATTCCACCCTCTCACATTGAGAGTGCCTCATGCAGTCACAATAATCTTACTGCAAGAAAAAGTATATACCTCTCCTGCTAGACATCTTTCATGTATGACTATACTGCTGGAGCTTCAACCTCATACATGATGTCACACTGAACGATGTAAATACATTAAATCCATCAATATTACTCCCCAACCCTGCAGATGGCATACACCGCACAGCTGCCTGCAGGAAATTGAACAGTTAGCCTCCTTGCCTAGACAAGATCCGCACAAGATATGCCTCTGATGATGCTAAGGTGACATATTACGCGTGGACGGCTCATGCAGAAGGGGCCCTACAGGAAAGAATCTAGTGGGTGCAGTAGTTACAGACACTGAAAGTTTTAGAAGCCCAACCCCTACTACATAACTTGTCTGCACAGGCAGCAGAATTGATAGTTTTTAAATTACGAGCAGTACGTACTTTTCAGCAAAGTAAAGACTAATGTGTAAACATATATACCGATAGTCATATGCTTTCTACAGGCACATGTATTTGGCAACAATGGAAGAATAGGTGGAATGATGCAAACATCTAGTGGAAACCACCAATTTATCATGCGCAATTTATTTTGAATTATTAGAATCTATCCAGTTACCTACTAAAGTAGCTATTTGCAAATCGTGTAGCTCATACAAAACAACAGGATAAGATTTCCCGGAAGGCAGTATGCGAGAGCCGATGCAGTTGCAAACCAAGCTGCCTCCAGACTCAGAAACTTTTTACTTTGAATAAGGAATTACAACCCTCTGAGATTTTAGATTTAGACATGTTGAAAACAATGCAGACGCTTACTACAAAAGCAGAAAACAAAAATGGGAAAAGCACAGTGCAAAATTCTTGAAAATGGACTCGTACATTTCCAAAGAGAAAAACCGATATTGCCGCTTCTAATTTATTGTGAGATATGTAGCTTTTGTTGAGCCTATGGGCAGTGCCATGTCTCAACAGGGGGATGATGGGTACAGTTAGTAAAAACCTGAATTTTCCAAACATATGGATTCACAAACTATACAGTGAAAATTTTGTGCAGCTTGTCATACTTTGTAGACAAGCACCATGCATTAAGTGGGCATTTAAACCTAAGCAAGGAAGTTTTCCACACCACCATATCCGCTCCATACTATCTGTATGGATTTCATAGAATTGAATAAGTGTGAAGGGAAAAAAATATTGTCTAGTCATTGTAGATATGTTTTCTAAATGGGTAAAAGCTTTTTCCAACCAAGAATCTAGATGCAGCAACAGTGGCGAAAGCCCTGATAAAGTTAGAAGTAATCCCTAGATTTGCATGCTACACCGAAAGGATTTAGAGTATAGTGACAATGGCACACATTTCTTTCGTTAATCAGACAATCCAACAACTTGGAAGATTTTTTTGAATCTCCCTTGAAAACCATTGTGCCTACCACCCACAGCCAGCAGGACTGGTGGAAAGGTACAATGGAACCTTAAGAACAAACTGGGGAAGTTAGTTGATGAGACCCAAGAAGAATTGGATATACTGTTTGCCTTTAGTGCTGCTGAGTATGAGAACAGTTCCAAATGTGAAGGGCTCTGACTCCCTTCGAAAATGTTTTTTGGGAGAGCATATTATGTGGTCTCAGTGAAAGCTCTCATGCCTGCAGAGCAAGAGGCTGACATTTCATTAGTTAGTTATATGAGTAAACTGTTAACAACAACTACAAATCTGTTTTGCAGTTTAACTCTTTTCAGATAAGGAACAGACCAGACCGTGGAAGCAGTTTTGGCTCTGGGGAACGTGGGTGTGGTTAAAAGTGACGGAAGAGGAAGAACTGGGCTGAGTCCAAAGGCGTGGGAAGGACCATACCAGGTACTGTTGGCAATGCCTACCGCAGTCAGAGTGGCTGAGAGGACGTCCTGGGTCCATTTGACACACTCCGCAAACCAGTAAAGAACTTTCAACTTGGTAAAAACCTCTTGTGACTCGATATACAACAAGGCAAATGGCCAAGAACAAAGTTTAATAGAAATATAGATCAACTTCCAGAGATGTTTGCATAATCATTTTGTTGAGTATACATTTATTGGACTATAATTGTGACAATTTTCCTCTCTTGTTGTGGTTTTTCCTTACACTCAACCACACAAGGAAAGTAAAAGGACGTGGACGAAACATCTATAGACCATACATCCAAATTTTAACAAGACATACCTAGCCATGAAACGTGGTATATGCAGAGGCTAAAGAACAACATTTGCAAATTGCTGGGTTTGTACAGCTATACCAACAGCATATGGAGGACTGATAATGTCCACTGTCCTCTCTCGGGATAAAAATGAGACTTGGGAAAATTTGCTTTTTTGACACAGGGGACTGTGAGATCACAGGGACAAAATAGCTTGAGCTTTCACCTGTCACACAAAAGGGAATTGTGTTTTTATAAAAATGACACTCTCCAGGTGGGTTGGAGCAATCTTAATATAACAATCATCTTATCGGTGTTATATTAAGGACTAGTAATGGCAATACCTTCTTTGGTAAATACTAATTATGACTCATATTTGAACCTCAATGAAAACAACCATGAAATGAAATTTTGAAAGAATCCTTGTTCTTCCATTGAAACAATTGTCAGCGTTTTATAGACCAGAAAATGTTCTGTTCATGAGGAAGCTAATGGAAGTACATTAGTAAATTAAAGTTTAGAAAATTGTTATTTTATTTGTGGGAAAGTACATGTACAAATGGCTACCTGAGAATTGGTCGGCAGTTGTTTTTGGGTTATCTGTTCCGCTATAAGACATTATACCTCGCAGAATTACCTTTGAGTAAGATACGAAATGTGAGAGAAGCAGCCCAAAAAACCTGAGGGTACAAGAAGTTGAAAAGCCTGTGTAAACCGTAGTAGGATTTGGATCAAAGCTGGCTGGAAAGACCCAGTAATACCGCGGAAGCGATAAAAGCAAATTGACTCCATATGGACTTGAGTGACAGTGGTGTTATATCTTGGGCAGGAATATTCCCGGCATATGGAGCAGTCAAATCAATCTGGGAGAGTTGAGGAAGTTGTCAAACTTCTCGGGGCCGAGTAACGTTAACTTTCTCTGCCCTAAAACTGGTGACTGATGAACTGAATGTAATGAGAACTGTTGTGCTACAAAAATCAATGGTTCTTGACTTCACCCCAGAAGGGCGCAGAGGTGGTAATGCGGCGCGTTTATCTGTATTAATAGCGAAAGGTAATGTACATTCCGGACAATAGGCATGAAATTACCGTACTTACCCCAGAGGTAATTCAGGAAGTATCAGACATGATCACCTGCGTCCCAAACCCACTGATGGACTCTTCCAGAATCTATTTGGGGGTGGGGTTCTATCCTAATGAATATTCTGATTGCTATTTAGGGTTTACCTACGAGCATGTGTTTGCCGGTGAATTCTCAGTAAGATTAATCAAAGATTTTTATTGATGTATCTGTTACTGAAACTTTGTACCAAGATATTGAGATTGAAAAAATTTCTCAGATCTAAAACTCTTTCTTCTGAAGTATAGATCAAATGACTCACCTAGCTGAAAATCCTTAG
>NW_025051753.1:0-11759 GCF_019279795.1 Protopterus annectens | reverse complement strand
AACTATGTAAACTTTGTTTTTGGCTGTCTTTTTTTTTCCAGCTTGAGGTCACTTCATTTGCCGATACCTATAAGCCTCTGTGAATGTGTGTGATTTCGGTAGTATGTGTGGGTGTCCTTACTGTAAATTCTGCAAGGGTATGTGTTGGTTGTGATGACAGATGCATGTGTTATCCCCACACCTCATGACTGTCCAGTCCAGTGATGGCTGTAGACTGACTGTCTTCAGCTACCCTGTAGCTGCATCCCAGACGTGTGGGGTGTGGTGTTAGCGGATTTAAGAAAAAGGCGCATAGAAATTACATTCCCCAGTATGGCCACATACACAAGCTGACATTAGGAAACACCAGTAGCTGACTAGTGGACATGTTTGTATGAGTATTCAGTACTACAAGAACCAAGTACTGTATTTAGTTTTACTTATTGCTTATGAAAACAAGTTTTAGACAGTGATGCTCACAAGTAATTACTTGTGTTATGGACGTGACAACACTATTATTACAGAAACATAGTAGCTACCTTAGCAGCAATCCTCCTCTGAGGAGCACATCACATCCTGATAGTTGCTTACAGATGATGCAAGTGTTCACAGGTCTGTTTCCTTTCTGGTTATATACCACACACTCCACCAGGACCATGAGCCTGTTGGGCAGACACTCACTCCCCAAACAGAGTCATGAATCAATAGACTTGCCGCCACTATCAACATGATCAGGATATAATAAGATAGTGTAACTACCACCTATGAAACAGCTATTACACATGTAAGTAGTTGTCTCCACATCTACACTCCTACTGCAGATGTTACACTGAGCAAAGATGATATATGTAACTTGTTTCATTACCAGTACAGCGCAACTCACATACAGTATGATATTTCAGAGAGGTAGATACATGTGTTATGTGTGCATGGATAGTTACCTAGCTCTTCCAATTATCTTTGCTATCATGCTGCTAAACCGTCAGATGAGTACAAGTCATATGTATCCTGTTATTGAGTATTGTAATTGCCAAAAGACATAACCACGTTTGCATAACATAACAGAAATGCTATGTAAAAAACGGAATACAGATCTGCCTAAAATAACAACACATTACACAGTTATTGGCACAATATCCTGGCTACCAAACCTTATATCTGCACAGTAAGCCCACCTTTGACATGTTCATCTTACTTGTACACCCATACATACAAGTTCACTGTTACATATCAACATATACTATCCCCTGTTATAGCAATATACTTGTTGGAACAACCCTGACACTGACAGTGGCTGAAGAGAATTGGTGAGTTCCAAGCCCATATATATATCATCCCTTGTGGTATATGAGGAGTTTGCCTTGTGACCTATAGCAGTACACACATAGCATACTACAAGCATTACTACTGCTCAACAATAAATCGCTACAAGATAGTTATTTCCACTATATGCATTGATTGCACTGGAATTCTTATAGAACAGGTACTACATACACAGACATACTAAATGTTATACATACCTTCTTAGTAATTGGAGGTGTTATTGACAGGTATATTACTCATTTTATTTTTGTGTTTCAGTATTTTGTACTGTTCTAAAGGTAGATACAGATGGTTTGAATGTGTGGCAAGGCATCCTTTTATAGTTAGAGATCAGTAACATAAGCTATCCTGATAACCAGTTGGTGTCTTGGGCAGTTAATTACATGCACATCAGCTGTGCAGCTACTGCCTTAGCCAATACCATGGCAACAGTAGAGTATAACTGAATACTTCACTTGGGTGTTGTCCCTTTGCCTTACTTGTGAGAAACAGCCTGGAAGTAAGTTGTTTGAAATCTATTGCAACAGCTGTAAATGGAGACACACTAATATATTAGGTCTAATGTCTATAGGATTTGGTCTAAATGTGAGCATTGTTACATTTCTGAACATTGCTACTTGTGCAGGGTTTGTCTGTACCCTAATACTTTCGTGCATATGTTTAGCTCACAGGATGTTTGACCAGCTCAAGGCTGCATGGCTATGTATATAATGTTGGGGGGTTTATAATGTGCTTAGCAGGCATCTTTAGTTTGGTGTTAATGTGTATCATACTGTGCTGATAATCAGTAATCAGTAAGACTTCCTGGTGTAATTACTTTTCAACCCTCTGGAAACGGGAATAAGGAAATAAACCTCAGAATTATCAGCAGCTGTTCCATTGTATAACAGCAACTATTTCACATAGGGCCATTTTAGTGTGTCTGTGTCCAGGTATGTTAAGGCTTCAGCAGATGTCGTACAGTGGGTGAATAATTGGTTATGGTATGACAGTATGTACTGTTGAAATTAGTTTTGGTGTGCGGTGATGTTGGTGGGTGTACATAGCAGATGCAGGTGTGTAGGAACCACTTTTATATATCATCTATATGTGTGTGGGGGTTCTTTCAGTATGTGAACACCTATCCCTTAGTGGACTAATACTATGGTAATTGCAGGCTGATTCATTGAGGCACCGGCAACGCTTCCTGTATAGCATGCAGGTACTGTTAGTCCTGAATCCTTTTGGCAATACATCGGAATGTAACAAAGTTTTGCTAAATGAAAGCGTCTGTGTATTTCGTCATGGATATTTGCAGTCATTGGTAGTTGGTGGGAAAGTTGGTGACTGTGTCCATAGAACATATTTGTAATAGTATTACATATACTTTCATATGTTATGTTCATATTGTTGGGGGGCAGAATGTGTGATTGCTATGGTCCAAGTTTGTTAAATGAAAAAATATTGTAATAAAAAGATCAACACACAGGAGGTTCAGGTTCAGGTTCTTACTAGGCAGGTACACCAGGAGGCAAAAACGTTCAAGTACAGAATTTGTCTGAATGAAACAGGAAGAACACAACTTTATAGTATTTCTTTACTAGTATTAACTCACCAGGCTGGACGTAGTCAGTCACAAGGGTTTTACATCACTTTAGCTTACAATATTCTATTCATCTAAAATGCTGATGCTACATTTGCTTAAAAGTTTTCTGGTAAACAACGTGGCCTCACAGCCACCTGGCTAGTTACAATACCTTTACAAAGTTTCACCCAAGGTTCTAAATTAATTCGAACATAATAGTAGATACAGTTCCCAATACATTTTCCTTGTTATTGCAAAAAGCACACTGCAGTTTCCAAAAGCTGGCACAGTGCTCTATATGAATTCATTTTTCTTTGTCATAACAGGTTAAGAGAATAAAATGCAGAGTATATAATGCTTTCTTTTTTCTTTATAAGCACTAAACATATACATTAATACATATTTTCCTAACATTGTTATACCCAGATATAGAACATTCTCTCAGATGTATATATATATATATATATATATATATAATATATACTATACTTATATATATATATACTCTATATATATATATATATATATATATATATATATATATATATATATATACTCTATATATCTTATCTATGTGCAGAACATCACTGCTGAAACATGTATATATATATATATATATATATATATATATATATATATATATATATTAATTTGTAACGTTATGGCTTGTATGTTGATTCATAAACTTTCTGATACATTACAATTATGCTGTACATATACCTGAAGTGACTGTATCCCATTTGTGGTAGTACTGTGGAATACCTATAGTAAGGGTAGTCGAACCATGAAACATGTATATGAACTCAGATGGCTTGAGTGAAAGTAAAGAAGTTCCACTGACTATAGTATTACGCTGGTCAGGGTTTATTTTCTCACATTGCTTTTAAAAAAGTATTTTTTATACTTAAAGGAGATAAGACTCATTTAAGCAGTTGTAAGCATGTTTAAAAGTGTTTGTGTGACATTAAAGCAACAGTTAAGCAGTTAAAAAAACTTTAAAACATATAACCTGTGCACATAAACATGGCCACATCTGCTAATTACTCAGAATATATACATTTCAGTGAAGTAACATCTCACTATGTGCTTACATAACATTACATTTTATGTTGACTTTACTCTCCAGCACACATGGGTTTATATGGGTGGCAAGTGTTTTGTATACTGATGGTCACTACCCTGCTTATACCCGCAAACTGTGATTCTGGTATGCTTTTAACATGATAAACATCCTGACTTTGTGGGATTTGAACTCCAAATGTGCGAATGCAGGCTGCAAATGTAAATGGCGCAAATTGCGCTATTGACATCAACATTGCTCCGCCCTATTTCCTATTTAGATGATTTCTAATAATGTAAGCTAAGAGCAAGCAAAGGCTGAGGTGCAACCCACTTTCAGAGAAGCACCGCTTTACTCTTGAAACCAAAACATATAACAGTGGGAAATGAGACACCTATAAATTACATTCCTAACTACATTAGGCACCGGAGCTTCACTGACCACACTTCAAGGGGACTTCTTGATGTGTGAATGGGTAACTAGAATATACACCCTTGCAGGATCATGTGTCCCAAAACCATACAGCCAGGGGTGGAGGAGCCCCTCCAGTTTTATAGCTGCAAGACATGTTGGGGAGGTGAGATGGTGCTTCCGATTTTTCGCACATGTTAACATGTACCTCTTTAGATGATGCACTAAGAGGTAGCCTCTATCACCCCGTCCACCACCCCAGTCTTCCAGCAACTGCGGCAACTCATTGGCTATAGCTTACGACGAGAACTCAGTTGCCCCTAAAATCAAGTGGGTGCAGAGAAGCCAACTTACACTGTAGCTGGCCCGCTTCCTAATTGCCCATGGGCAGATAGCCTACTACCTATCTGTAGACATCTAAAGTGCAGGCCATCACGGCCATTAATATGAATAAACCAAGAGCTTTCCAGATCACAATATACAGTACAGGAAATGTCACCATGTAGTCAAGAAAACAGTTAAGTTACAGCAAGAACATACTAGAATACTTTCACTGATGCTTAATCACTCCAAAAGCCTATCTTTGGAAGCTAAGAAGACTTGTATAAGTTTAAGGCTTTCTATTGCCTTACCAGTAGGTTACCTATACAGGAAAGATGAGAAACAAGCACAGATGGGAAACATGCATGCAACACTACCCATACGGTTTATGTATGTCAACCCCTTAGGCTTTGGAATGCTGGCCAGAAGGCTATTGCTTTTATATTACTTTTAAAGGGAAGTCTCAAAGGTGAATCCCACACCTCTGTAAACAGCACAATACCACCAGAATCAATGAGGGTTATGCTACTCAACACCAAGGTTGTGATCACAACATGCAGGCACTCACAGCACTCCACAGTATGGACAATGTAACATCTGTGCAGTAACTGAACCTGTTTAAAGGCTCCTGAGAGCACACCAGCACTACCAGACTACAACCCATGCCACACATTTTAGGACACAGAACATGGACTGGCCCACAGACATGGAGGGTGCATCCATATTCATCAGGGATACCTACACCTCCAGGTTAGTGGGGCAGCATGATACCTCTGGGATCATCCATGTGCAACTAACATCAGCCACAACTGCAATGAAAACTGTGGCCTGCTACAGATCACCCTCCATGACCCAGGACCACCACTCCACCTACCAGACAGTGAGGAAAACATGACAGTCCTACACATACACACCCTGGTATTGGTCTACCATTAACTGGGAAACTTACATAAGTACTCACTTCCAGGCCCAGCGCTTTCTAGAATTTATCACCTCATATGCCCTGTATCAGATGTTAAACTCCCTAACAAGGGGTGGAAACATACTAGAAGTGGTAATCACTAACATGGGCAACAGCTGCACCACAGTGGGAGGTAAAACTGGTCACTGGTTAGATCTGACCATGAACTATTCACTGTTTCCACACCCAACCATCTCCCCCACCTATGGAAACCACAGTGTATACCTTTACTACAGCTAAATTCACACTACTAGAGATAGGGGTGGGGGCTTGCAGCAAGTATATTCCCATGCTAAGTGGGAAAACACTGCTCAAGATACAGACAGATTTACAAATGCACTCTATAAAAGCACCTTCAAGGGATGCATGGATCGTGCCATCACTGAAGTAAAACCAGAGACTCACTCCTCCTAGACAAAGGACACACCAGTCCTGGTGGACCCTGCAATAAGCAGGCTATACAACAGAAGTAGGACAGTAGTCCAGAATAACAGCAAATCCCAAGAAGGGGCAGACATCTGTGACCAGTAGTATTAGTAAGAAACGAGGTCCCCATGAAATCATCCAAGGCCAACATCAACAGGAAATTAGGCAGATTCAAAAGATAACCACAAAGCCTTCTTTGGCTAAGTGTCAAGGATCTAAGTGAATACAGATTTGCACTGTGGCCGTGCAATATAGCACAAAATTGACCCTACTGATATCACCAAAACCTTGTAGATGCTTATCTAGTGCAAACTCTACTCCCTAAAGAGCCCACAACAATACCCGAAAAGTACAGTGCATCCTAGACATCAGAGACACACAGGTGGAAAGGTGGCCCTCTAACAAAGCAATACACAGCTTCAAGATGGTGTCCCAGACTATGCCTTGCAAACACTACAAGACAAACTGACACCTAATTAAGCTTTTCAACCTCAGTTTCCACAGGCTAAGCATGCCCATACAATGGCACATGGCAACAGTTATTCCACTCCACCACAAGATGGAAAACACAACTGACTACATGGTAACAACCACCCCATAACCCCTGACTACCTGGTCTACAAAGCTATGGAGTGCATCCTCATGGCACCCATTAACAAAGACATTGATAACATCCAAACACTCTGGTCGAAACCCAGGTCAGCTTGGCTGAGTGCAGTTCATGCCTACTGAACCTGCTTCATGCCTCGCAGACCGTCACCAAGACATTAGATGAGGGAGAGTAAGTGGTTCACACATACTACCTGACTCCTACAAGGCTTTGACACACCATTCCCACTCAGGTATTATTGATAAACTCACTAGCCTGTACATATGCCCGCATATCACAGGATGGGCTGCCAACGGACTTACACACAGAACCCGCCATGGTACCACTAGCTGTCTCCAGGTTCCATCTCTTAACCAGTCACCACTGGTGTCCCCACAGGACTCAGTCCCACCTGTACTGTTTGGCATATACTTCTCAGAGGCAGGCAAACACAGTTGGACCACGTGCAGACCATGTTTGGTAAGGACTGCAAACTGGGAGCCATACTTGACAGCCCAGCCGCTGACACAGACACATCCTTCAAGGCCTCACAGAGACCCAACACAGGGTGTCACCAAAGTCATGGCTCCTGTAGCTAAGTGCCACAAACTGCATGGTCATTCCATTGTGGAATACAAGCAACCACATATTAACACATAAGTGGCAGCCACTTTAATACAGACAAGGTATTAGGGTATCTGGGGACTACAGTAGATAGTAGTTATCTCCTTTGACAATCATATATTCCAAAGTAGTTAGATATCTTTCTATGTAGGCCATCTGATTAATAAAGGGTTCGTGATATAGACATACTGAGGTTATAGTGCCCCTTACTCATCATCACTCATCAGTCCATCATGTATATAACTCATTGGGATGTACCTAGAAGACACCCAACAGCTGAAGGTCCACGAAAAATTCGCCAAGAGGATTATCATTCTCAAAACATATATCCCATGCAGCCAGACTAAATAAACTCCCTACTTTACTCAGTGGCATCTCATTTACTCAAGATGATCTCTGCTGGCCAACAAAGTGCCAGCATGTTGAACTCAGGCTACTTGGATATTCTCCACCTAAGGGAATCCATGTTACAGTGAGCCACATGCTGTAGTGAGCTGAACTCACAACAACTGGAAGATGCTGGGGAATGGATTCCTTGCCACAGAAACCCCATACTTTGGAAATCTACATCTCTAATTACATTATACAGAGCCTATCACTAACACCTTCAAGAGAAACATTGAAGAGTGGATGGGAACAGGCAGATACACCCCAGGATCCCGCCACCTCTGCCCACAGTGCTAATGAATCAATGCGGTGGCAAAAGCTGACACATTTTGGCTAGGCTTATGAATGCCTCAGACAGTTAACCAAGTACCTACCTATGAACCTATACATACAGTATCACCACATGCTGAGCTTAATTCTACTGTTCAGGGTGTTGATTTCACCTTGTGCCAATAGCAGTTGTGTGTGTGTACAGCTGAGGGCTGCCTTTGGTGTTGATGCACACAGGGTGAATTAGCTATACATGACAATTTCATAGATAGTCTTGTGTGTTCGGCCATCCATTTTTACTGCGGCGAGGTGGAGAAGTTGGTGTCGTCCTTTGTAGTGCATACACTGTCAGTGTATGTGCTATAATGCCTCCTGCTGCTGCATGGGCATACAGTACGCCTCCGGCCTGCCTACCACTGGGGCTGACCTGTGGTGTTTGTGGTCTGTGTACCTTTGTGCCTGTGGGACCCTGGCATGGTGGTGGGCTGTGAGGGCCTTCACCATTCTGTCCCTGCTGCAGCTGCTCACAGGATCATATTGTGTAGCATGGTGCATACCATGAAGACAGTGGGCATGTGCCTGGAGAGTACTGCAAGGCCCACCAGATATGTCCAAGCAATGAACCATGATTTAAAGTATCCCAAATACACACTCTATGATGATTCTGGTTTGTGCATGTGCCTCATTATGTTGTTCCTGCATGGATGTGTGCGCATTTCAGAATTTCAGATGGGAGTCATTATCCACGGTTCCAGTGCATAGCCATTAAAGCATCCCCACCAGGGTGGCCATATATGGGATGTCCCCTGGCAAAATACCTGATACAACTGTGAGGTATCCCCAGATGTGGGAGTCGTGGATAGCCTCCAGGGCTGCCAGCACACACACATCCATGATAATGCCCTGGCATTGCAATACAACCTGGTGCAGTTGATGGAGGTATCCCTCAGGAGCTTATGTAGCACCTACCCTGCTCACTGGGTGCAGGAATTGATGCATGTGCTGCAGTCTATTGCAATCTAGTACCTCCGGGTATTCACATGGTGGAAGAGACAATATATTGCTGGCCAACTCCTCCCGCATCGGGGAACTATATGTGCTCATTACATGTGGTGACATGGCATCCAAGAACTGGTGAAGTACCCGATGCTGATGCCTGTGAGATCCCCATGATATCCCCTAGTTGGCCTTTGAAAGGTACCGTAGCTAGTATTCTCAGGCTTGTACAATTTTCATATCCATTGGGATGGTTCCCCTCTGTTTGTACTCTGATTCCTGAGGGCGGGTCGCACAGCCAAACAAGTTGCTGTATGTCCCCTGTCCACCCTGTAATGCTCTAATACTTCCAGATCATGTAGCCCTGTAGGTTACCCTGGGTCTGAACACTACACTCTCCTCCTCTGGTGCCTGAGCTGGCCAGGTGCATCATCATCCACACCACTTTCAGTTCCAACACATGCTGGTGGATCAAAAGCTATGGCAGTCCCTAACATGTGCCATGGCCCAAAGTTCTGCCCAGTACACCAATGGTGCAGAGTGTATGGGAATACACAAGTGTGTGTGAGGTGCTTTCACACTTTTATACTATTTGCTAAGTGTATTACATGCCATTGGTGTGTATGAACACCCAGCTGCAGGGTATCTTACTATGGGTTTTTACAGTGAGTACTGTAAGTGTGTGGGACCTTTAGTGTGTGGGAGTTATGCTTGCCTGCCTTGATTAATCTATTGCCCTTAATTCACTTTTAGACCTGATCCCCCATTATCAGGTATTTAATCCACCTACATCTTTCTTGTTTTTGTACTTTCCTACCCAGTCATGTTGCAAAATGTCTTGTAGCTTACAGGTAATGCAAAATACGCTTTGTTCTGCTGTGACACTTTACTGTTTTCTTTGCATTACAGCCCCTCCCCTTTCCTGTTCTGCAGGTAGCTGCTTGCAGCCTTGTTAGTTGTTGTCAATGGCTCACTGTGGGTTCCTAGATGTTAATTAGTCATTTGTACTAAAATTTCCCTGCTGCAGCATTTCCTTATTTCTTTCCTATATCTTTCCTGTTTCAGCTCCAGTGCGCGCCGCGCAAGCCTGTTTCCCAGGTTTAAGCGCATTTTCATCTCCGTTCACATGCATACTCGGTTACCTTGTGTACTCTCAGCTAAGCAAAGCTATAGCCAGTTCGACACACCCCTATTCTGCAGCTTTGCTTAGTTACGGGCAAACCGGGTTAGCAATGCTCCAATTTGCTTACAGCAAAGGTGACACACCCCTCTCTTAATGTCATCTTTAGCTCAAGGGCACACCTCGGTGTTACAACGCTACACTATGAAGTGCATCCTTACACCAGTGGGGAATTTGTGATTCACTATTACTCCTCTCATTTGCATGGCATTGCCTACCAATTCCTAGCTACCACACATAACACTGTCACAGCCCCTTAACAACCCTTGCGCCATGGTGTGATGTAGCATGCCTGCCATTCACTATTATGGGGAAATCATGATATGTGTTACATTGCAGTTTTATTCTATATTTTTCTATTTTACTTGTGATCCTGTTTGCGTGCTGCTGCCCTGCGCATCCACTTTGCAATAGTGCGAATATAAATATTAAATGTTAATTTTATATTTTGTAAATTTTTTTATGCCAATGGCTATATATTTAGCTATTGGCATATATTAACATGTGTTTGGTTGGCTATCATGGCTCCGATTTTATGTTTGCAAAAATGTAAACCGTTTTCTACGGTTTACATTTCTGCATGCTTACACTATGCCTGCACCACTTCCTGGATCGCTACATACCTTCATTTGGATGCTACACTGCTGCAACTGGGGTAATTAGCATACAGGATCCGGGAGCTGTGAGGGCATAGCGTACACAGGTAGTGCACATGGAAACAGCTCATATTGGATCGCTCGCCGACCATATTTGGTGTTGGAACACCAACGCTACGCCTGCACCTGGCGCAAGCTTCATGAATCCCGGGGACTGTCTTTATATCCCTGTCTTATAACCTCCCGATGTAGTAATGTTTTAAACCTATCTGCCTTTTGGTCATTCATTAAACCACATAAACTAAACTTGACAGTATTATAATAATGTAAATAGAAAAAAAAGAAAATCAAATCTTTCTTTCTTAATCTTTCTTTTTCTACAAAACTGTTAGTATTGTGTCTGTTATTTGTAAGTATCTTAGTTATTCTGAAGTTATTTGTTCTGGCTTAAGCACTTGTGCTCCAAAACCAGTTGTTTACATCAGGAAGGTTTGTGGTCTAGATTCTTGTGGCGGGAGAGTGTGGTCTACACCCTTCTATGCTGGGAATTGTGGGTGAATTGCTGCATTATTTAAACTGCCTTCTGCTGTTACAACTGATTTTATTGACTTTTAATTTGTAATACTTCTGCATTTTATAGCAGAGGCTAAATTCAGACTCACTGAACCTAGACTGTTTGGTATTACTTGAGCATTAAAACCAGAGATACTGAAATAGCTGAGGCATCAGTTGCTTCCAACTAATTAAAACTGCCTGATTTTGCTCTAATACTACACATTTAATTTGTATCTGCATTCTACTGTCTGCTTGAATTGTCTGAACTATTTTTGGTCATATTTTACTGTACACTGTACTATTTCAGCTGTAGCACTGCCCATTTCCAAGTTTGCTATTTCGGTGTCTATTTTGTAAAGTCTGAGCATCAACTTCAAGCCACCTTTTTTGGTGAAGGCCTTTCTGCACCCTTGTGTGAGAAGAGTGCTGTCTGGGTCCCATCTAATCGAGGGTGATTAAATTAGAGCTCAGAGGCACTTTTTTTTTTTTCATTTTTTTCTAACCCTTGTGTCGATGC
>NW_025051752.1:0-12872 GCF_019279795.1 Protopterus annectens | reverse complement strand
ATCAGCCTAATCCCTAGTATCATCATCCTGATATTACCCTGATCCCAAGAATCATAGTCCTGATATTACTCTGATCCCTAGTATCATAGTCCTGTTATTACACTGATCCCCAGTATCATAGTCCTGATATTTTCCTGATCCTTAGCATCACAGCCCTGGCATCTCCTCATCCTTACTATCACAGTATAGGTATCAGCCTCATCCCTAGTGTCATAGTCCTGATATTACCCTGAACCCTAGTATCACAGCCATGGCATCTCCTCATCCTTACTATCACAGTACAGGTATCAGCCTGAACCCTAGTATCATAGTCCTGATATTACCCTGATCCTTAGTATCATAGTCCTGATATTACCCTGATCCCTTGTATCATAGTCCTGATATTACCCTGATCCCTTGTATCATAGTCCTGATATTACCCTAATCCCTAGCATCACTGGCCTGGCATTTCCTCATCCTTACTATCACAGTACAGGTATCAGCCTGATCCCTGGAATCATAGTCCTGATATTACCCTCATCCCTATCATCATAGTCCTGATATTACCCTGATCCCTAGCATTACAGCCCTGGAATCTCCTCATCCTTACTATCACAGTGCAGGTATCAGCCTGATCTCTAGTATCATAGTCCTGATAGTACCCTGATCCTTAGCATCACAGCCCTGGCATCTCCTCATCCTTTCTATCACAGTACAGGTATCAGCCTGATCCCTAGTATCATAGTCCTGATATTACCCTGATCCCTAGCATCACCGCCTTGGCATCTCCTCATCTTTACTATTACATTACAAGTATCAGCATGATCCCAAGACACACAGCCCTGATATCAGCCTGATTTTTAGGAATAATAGCCTTCTTTTAATGTAATTCCTAGTAACAAAGCCCTGTGATCATCCTGCTCTCTAGTACTGCCGTCCCAGTATCAGCATCATCCATGCCAGCGTAGCCCTGCTAGCCACCTGAACCTTACCATTCAAACCTGATATGCTTCCTCGTTTCTTAGACAACAGCCCCCAGTACTCACCTCATCTTTCAGCATCAAACTCTATATCACTTCATCCTTAGCAGCAAATCCCTGGTATCAGCATCACCTCTAGAATTTCAGCCATGGTATAAGTCTCATCCCTAGTATCAGCCTTCTCTCTACCATGACAGCCTTGCTATCAGCCTGATACCTGGTATTACAGCCACATTATCAGCCTGATCTCTAGTATTACAGCCCTGATATCAGCCTGCTCCCTAGTATTACAGCCCTGATATCAGCATCATTGCTAGTATTACAACCCTGATGTCAGCCTGATTGCTAGTATTAGTGCCCTGATATCAACCTGATCCCTAGTATTGCAGCCCTGATATCTGCCTGATCCCTAGTATTACAGCCCCAATATCAGCCTGGTCTCTAGCATTTTAGGCCTGATAGCCTGATCCCTAGTATTACAACCCTGATATCAGGCTGATTACTAATATTACAGCCCTATCAGCCTGATCCCTAGTTTTACAACCCTGATATCAGCTTGATTGCTAGTATTACAGCCCTGTTATCAGCCTGATCCCTAGTATTACAACCCTGATATCAGCCTGATTGCTAGTATTACAGCCCTGATATCAGCCTGATCCCTAGTATTACAATCACAATATCAGCCTGATTCCTAGTATTACAGCCCTGATATCAGCCTGATTCCTATCACCAATATCATATTATCATCCTGGAAGGTAGTATCACAGTCCTGGTATCATCATCATCCCAAGAAGAATATCCCTGTTATTAGTCTCATCCCTATCACCAAAGCCTTGCTATCAGCCTGATTCCTAGCATCACATTTATTGTATCAGCCTTACCCTATAATTAAGCCCTGATATCATCATGATCCCTAGTATTACAGCCCTGCTATCTTCCTGATCCCTAGTATTACAGCCCCAATATCAGCCTGATCCTAGTATTACAGCTCTGATATCAGCCTGAACCCTAGTATTACAGCCCCAATATCAGCCTGATCTCTACTATTACAGCCCTGATATCAGCCTGATCCCTAGCTCTAATACCCTGTTATCATCCTGGAAGCTAGTATCACAGTCCTGGTATCATCATTATCCCTAGAAGCACATCCCTGTTATCAGTGTCATCTCTAGCACCAAACCTTGCTATCAGCCTGATTCCTAGCATCACACTTCTCATATCAGCCTTATCCTATAATTACAGCCCTAGTATCAGTATTATATCTAGCTACAGAACCCTATTATCAGCCTGACCCCTAGCATCACAGATTTCATATCAGTGTTATCTCTCACTTCAAAGCCCTGGTATCAGGCTGTTTGAAAACATCACAGCCCTGCTATCAACCTGACCCCTAGCATTCACAGTACTGGTACCAGCCTCATCCTTAGCTTCACTGTCTTGCTATCACCCTTGTCCTTAGTATCACAGCCCTGGTTCATAGGTGTTTACTAGGCTAATGACCATAAGGGCATTTTTAAGCATATCCTTATATCCCAAATCTCTGACAAGTTATTATACTCTTGATAAGTGTAAGCATGGGCCTGGAAAATGAACCATTTACAGGTTACCTGTGTCCATTAGAGACACAGGTGCCAATCCAGGGGTGAATTTCCAGTTTTCCATCCAATTGACCAAGTTGCACTTGAATTGGTTTAAGGAGGAGCTCTGCTTCACATGAATGGGGAGCCTGTTGCATAGATGTGATAGTCTCTGGGATACATACCTATCTCTCTAGCAGGTCCTATTTATATCACAGGCAAGGTTTAAGTCACAACTCAGATGTCAGCCTGATCCCTAGCAAGAGATGTCTTGTATCAGCATGTTCCAGCGTGTTCCACAGCATCACACCCTGGTAACTGCTGTATCCCTAGAATCACATCCTTGGTGTCAATCTAGCATCACTGCCTTGCTTTAATTTTCATGCATTATGTCTTTGATCCTGCTTTGAACAGATCACTGTGTTATTTAGCTGCAATGTTGCTGAATCTGTGGTTTAGGGCATAACTGAACTAACAAATGGACATAAAAGGATCAGCTCACTGGATGTGAGGAGGTATTTGTCTACAGAGAAGTTTGCATATTCAGTGAACTGACATGCTAAGGAATATGTTTCAACAGAACTGCAGTGGGGTTGCTACCTGAGTACACAAAACCTCTGTATGATAAAGAAGGAAGCTAAAAATTGATTAGCAAGAAAGCACTACATGTGTGTTAGATAAAATAACGGAAAAAGAGAAAAGAAACAGCAACAGGAATCTCAGAACAGACAACATTTCTAGAACAAAATTCCATAATATTAAGCATCCCATATTAGAATGTTTTTGAACTGCTACAAATAGCCTTTTTTCTGCAATATACATCATATTCTAAGTGTTATGAGTTGAAACCAAAAGAAACACAGATGTTTGTATAGGTGTTTCTTATGAACAGAGCATCACTTCCCTCTGCTTAACTTTGCGCACACTCTCACCAGCAGTTAAAACGTATGTTTCTGTATGTATATTTGTTCACAAAATACTTCTGTGGTCTAGAGAGCAAGAGGGAAATGCTGGTCTTCCTGCCACATGTTCACACATGTATGTACAGGTATGAACCCACACATGCGGTCATGTGAGCTAATGCACACATACAAACACACGCACACACACAAGTATGCAAACACACTTGTGCATTCATAAACACATACACTCATATATATATATATATATATATATATATATATATATATATATATATATATATATATATGGTTTGCTATCATTATGTCAACGTGCATTTGCATGGCTATGAAGTATTCGAAAATCAGATGTTCGAATACTTCATATTACGGCAGGTGACATGAGCGAAGGTTTGCATTGCGAATGAACTGTGCATTCGCAATTCTAACTTTCGGTCATGGGAGGGGATCGCGGTACAGTGCATCCCTTTCCTCACTGTGCGCGATCTCGGAGTTGGAATATTAAGTTAGGGGTGAGGCACAGCCCCCATGGGGTGCAGGGGCACAGCCCCGCATAACTGTGTGTTCGGTTAGGTAGGTAGGTGATTATGGGAAGGGTGGGCGTGCTGTGTATCGCCGTAAATGTCGCAAGCCTTGTTTTCGAGTTTACTGTTATTCGAAAATGTTCATTTTCGATGCATAAATTCGAAAATAAAGACATTATTTATTTTTACTTTCGAATTTATGATAGTAAACCTACATATATATATATATATATATATATATATATATATATATATATATATACACACACACACACACACACACACACACACACACACACACACACGCACACACACACTCACATGTCTGCATTACAAAATATACACAGGAAACAATTTTAGGGAGAGATAGTTTATATTTACCTCTCATTTCCCCACACAACATGAAAATGCACTACCCCTTTACACGGTGCTTTTGGTTCTGATGCATCTTTTGAGAGAGCATTGGTAAACAGTGACCAAACTGACTCAAACTATCAGGGCTGTCTTGTGTAAACAGTGGAATAACTTTAGTTTTTTTGGGTATATCCCCTGACTTAGTTGGTAATAGACCCACTCTTGTACACAAGAAAAGTCCATCTTGATAAAAACTTTTGACATGGCTCCTAATGATATGCATGACTGTAAGCATGGCTATAAGGGTACCCATACGTGCAGCACATGCACCCAGTGTAAATGCACTGATGTGCATTTAGACGGTTGCATGGTTAAAAAAACTAATGCCTTGCAGCTAAGTAGATTCAGCTGTAATACAGCGGGGGTGGTTTATTGTGTAAATTGTGTCCTGCTTTTTATTTTGGCATGACTCAGAAAAATCTAGAGTAGATTTTATCCATTCTTATAGTACCCTAAAAAGGAGTTCAAAAATGCCTTGGCAAAACATTCTGATATTTGTGCAAATGGAGGTAAATGTTTATTGTCTATTCTTGACAAAGTTGAACAGGGTGTGCAAGGTGGGGATTGGAAAATAAACTCGAGTACCAAAAACGTATCTGACAACTATGAATTAGTGCTTCCAAGTCCACTGTGTTAAATGATTTAGTTGATATCAGCAGTATTTTTAAAATTAGGTCTACATTTTTGTGATGGCACATGTTTTGTTGTTGACATTTTAGTAATTGACATTGTATAGAATACAGGCTGTTTTTAGTTGTACAATATCGTGGCTAGGTTAATTTTTTAGAGTTTATTTACACAGCACGGCTTTAAATATTACACTTTGGTTGGCCACATGATGTGTTTCAGACTATTTAAATTGGATATTGATTTTTTTTTATTATTCTGAAGAAGTTCAGCTAACAAACAGCTGAAGGAACTTAACATTTTATGATTAACCTACATTTGCAATATTTCCTGGATGACTTTTTTTTGGGGGGGGGCTTTTTTTGGTACTGGTATGTTTTTATTGAAATGCTGGTGTGGAGTGAGTCCTTGCAAGATATCAAAAAAACTGTTCAAAGTATTTTCAAATATGATTCAATCTTGCATATAGCATGCTGTTATTTAAGAAGGTACAAGAAGGAATGCTGTTTAAGATATTACCTGCTACTTCAGAAAAGTGTACTATGTCTGTAGCGCACACACATTCGCACATGCACACATACACACACGTGTGTGCATGCACGCACAGAGATGCACCAAACCTCCAACTGCTAAGCAAGAAGATCTTTGAGGGAATATTGCCTCTACTTATGCTTTGATCACGTCAATAATTTCTGATGAGCAGGAAAAGTGATAATCTTGATGTCATTATGATATTTAGACATATAATCTAGTAAACAGAAGAAAAAATGAACCGTAATGCTGTATTGTGTTTTTGTATATCTTTCTCTCTCTCTCTGCTGCCCAGGACTACCCTTATTCTGTCGTATGTTTTGCCATGCTACCCTCCAAATCTTTTAGGTTTCTAATACCATGACTGGACTGGACCCCATTCCTAAGTCAAAGTACGATTAAAGTTCATGAAATTAGTATTTTTTAAACATTGATATCAGCCAAAAGTGATGTTTGCAGCAGCCGCAATGTGCCCAGCTATGACTCCTTCTGCAATTTGTATGGAGATACATGTATTAGTAACATAACTAAATACGATTGTAGATTCTTTTTTATAAGACCCATTTCTCCTACTGCTATTGGGACTGCCTGGATATCTTTCTTCCACATTCCTCTAATTTCTGCTTGCAAATCCTGATATTTTATGACTTTGTGTCTCTCTGTACACAAGACACTGTAGTTAATGGGTGTGGCAATTTCAGTGATCAATGGTACTTTTGTCTTCTTTTCATGGACCATTATATCTGGTTTTCTAACATCTATCTTTTGAACTGTTGATAATAGATGAGCCCAAGTGATGTAACCGTCATCATTTTCTATGATGCTTTGTGGCAGGTATTTCCAGTGTTTTTCAGCCACTTCAATACCAAAGTGTTTGCACAATCCCCAGTGCAACAATCTTGCCATATTATTATGCCTTTCAGTATACAGTTCTTCTGCCATTAGTATGTCACAACCAACAATGAGGTATGCAACTGTTTCCGATTTGGTTTTACAAAACCTACATTTGTATGTTTCTTCCACACGTTCAATGGACTTTGTAAACCAACATGTATGCAGCCCACTATCTTGGGCCACCAGTATAAACCTTTCATCTCTTGGTTTGAATTTGCCTCTCCTTAACCATTCCTGTGTTTGTTCCTGATCAACATAAGGTTATTCTAGAAGTTTTCTATACTTGCAACTATATTTATGCATTTTCCACATTTCTTGCCTTTTCATCTGCTCCTTCACCTTGTATTCTTTCTTTAGCTTTTTCACACGTTCAGTCGCTGCCTGATTTTTATCTACCTCTGGTTTGATTTCCATTCCAGCTTGACACTGATATGTTTCTGCTAGATTAAGCAGAAAAGTCATCTTAGATTTATTCTCCTCAGCTTTCAGAACTTTTGCTATGCTTGGGTCTTGTGAGGTCACCATATTAGCAGATGGACAGCTAACTAATCCTGAAAGTCCTTATACTGAACACTTGCCAACAAACTACAGTGACAAGTGAAGGTATACTATTCCTAATGGAGAAGCAGACATGCTAAGGTTACTTAAGTTGACATACACCCTTGGTTTGCTGTAGAGATGCAGAAGGAGAAGAAGTGTGCATTCTGTCTATTTCCATAACATATAGCTGATTTAGACATGTCCAAATAGCTTTAAGCTAAGCAAAGTAGCAGGTTATGTTCCAAGCCTAACATAGATCTTAGGAGATTTTTATTTTCAAAAATGCTGCAAAAGATTCTACTGTATAATGATAAAAATGACAGCGTGACTCTTGGTTCTTCTTCTTCTTCTTCAAATGAGATTATCATTTATTACCCAATCATTTCAGAAGTTAGGTGAGCACACTAAGTAATAACACTGAATAGTTAAGATTGCAAGGTTATATTAAACCAGCTGGTGTCCATTACCATAAGGGTGCCTGTAAAAATCCCTCCTAACAAAGTAAAACAAGTCATATAGATAAACCAATCTGTAAAAACTACAAGAAAAAAACTGACCAGACTAGGGTTTTTGCTGTGTGATTCCTTAAAATAACTTTTGTGCTAGAGGCTCATGGGATATATGCAAATGAACCCATTAAGACCATTCTGTGTTGATATGGAGATCTAACTTACTCTGTCCTGGTATTAGACCCCTGAGAGAGTAATAAGTTGAACTGGAGAGCATGGTCAGAAAATTCATGTTTGTATAAAAATAAAAATAAAGAAATAAAAATGAGCATTTTTCAATCATAAAAGTCCATGCGCTTTCGCAGATCACTTCGTTAGACCTAACTTCTAACTACGGTAAGACACTAAGTGACTGTCTTTGGGAATGATAAACAAAATTTCAATGAATGATAAGGTAAAACAATTCCTTTTACTCTCAGTAATAGGTGTGATGGTGAAGCTTCCTTAGGTTTAGTATGCTGATTATGGATATGTGAGAGTTCAGTCCAGGAGCTCTGCTGGCATTGAGCCTAATCTGCCATTTCAATTCTCGCTTCTCCAAGTAATCATTCATTGGTCCTTGGAACTCCTCTTTTTCGATCTTATCCAGGATATGAGTTTTCATATATATTGCAATCAGCAATGATGTAGAGTGAGGCCAGCAACATTACTTATATTTTATTCACATGTGCCTCTTGTAGAAGAATCTATGGGAAGGTGAATAAGTTTGGCTAAGTAATCATAGCAACCTACAACTTAACATGGGGATAACAGAAGCATGAAGTACTGTACATGTTAGGATAGAGTATGTATCCCCCCCCCCCAGCTGGCTATGGAAAGAGTTATTTATGTCTAGTTAGTAACTCAATTCTCATATCAATAAAAGCAGATGACCTGTAGTGAGCAGAGCAAGACAGGCAAAGGTGGATGTAAGGGATAAGGGTATGAGGTCAGCTAAGCTATTTCACAGAGACAGAGATGCTGATGTCTTATTAAAAGAACAACAACATGCAGAAGGCCTAGTATTCAGGTCTAATGAATGTGGATTTCTGGATTTGATGTGGATAAAGCCACTGAGTAGACCACCTGTACACCAGTGAAGCACTTTACCAGCATGGAAGTCGTACTGGTTTCAGTGGATTGTAGCTGGGTATTATGACATGGATTCCAGCTGATGTGAGGCAGGAAGTTAGGAGCATCCATAACAATGTATTAACTCCTCACAGACAATGACCATGGTCCATGGCTTTTACTTACCACGACATGCTCATAACCTAGCAAAATAGAGTCATAAATGAGCTAATTGAGAACAGAGGCTTGATAATTCTGGAACAAAATATTTAAAAATGCCAAGTGCCAAAAAGTGGCAGTTGCTGGAAGTACACAAAATATGCAGACTGAACGTCACTGAAACATTCTTTGTTTACCTCCTTATTGGAGAAATGAAAGTTATGGTCCTTATAGTATTATGGCCTAGTGTTTGCTGCAAACAGAATCACTAGGTCAGTGCAGTTATTTTAGTCATTTATTTATTTTATTTCTTTGTCCCAGCTGTCTGTCAATCTTCATCCTCCTCCCAACCAGTCAACCCATTTGTTTCCAATCACCAGGGATAGGGTTGATCAGGAGGGACCATTATTTAGAAAGCCATCAGAAATTATTTGATTTTTTTTTTTTTAATTTTTGATGCACTAACCCCAATATACACCTTAAAAAGCTCTAAGGAGGACATGTGCAATGGTCTGCTATGAACAGCATAGTTTTATAGAGTAGGGGAAATTTCTGTCAGACTGTTTTGTCCCTTCTCTTGATCCTTATATAATGAATCTTCCAACTTCTGAGGTGAAACTGCCGAATCAAAAGAACAGGAACCGTAAACTGTGACAGATGAATCACCAAGGCTAATACTGTGTATCAAATAACTGAAGAAATACAGCTGGTAGTCTTGTCCACAAAAAAACATATCAGATATCCATTTAAAATGAAATAAATTTAATGAAATAAATTTGACATCTTCTGTTTAAAAAGAAAGAATAAAAGTCCCTTGATGTTCACAGACGATAAGCGCTTTCGAAATAATCTTCATCAGATTGTGATAGAAAATGGGACATCCATTTACTTTTATAAAAAATTTTATATTTAATCAGCCAATGCTGACTTGTGCATTTCAGTTTTATCCAACAAATTGTCGTACTTTCCCATCCTGTTTTAAATATTCAGGACCAGTGAATGTCTCCTATTATTGACATACCTCCAAAATCATTATAGGTGTGTTACTTGTCTAAGATGCAAATTAGCTGAGAATGTTAATGAATGAAATTTCATGATGGTCCATTTTAACCAACCACAATCGTGTATGCACGTATTTATCAGCGTAGTGTCTCCCACCTTCATTTGTAAATACAATATATGGATTTTGTCAATTCTTTTACTTAGCAAAATCTGTGCATATAAGTTCACACAAAGTGAACATCCTTCATTACCCTGCACCAGAAGAGTCTTCCCATAACTCTTATATGTATTGCATTTACTGCTCTTAAAAGAGTGCCCTTAGGGCAGACTGATCATAGATTCATGCTCCTTACGAACAGGCTAAATGCCAAACCAAAACGGAATTTAAAAATCCCATAATATCAAATGTCCTTGCAATTACTGATAAGAATTTCTATTGTGATTGCAACCAATCCCAAATCGTAGAAAATGGCATGTAGAAATTTAATAAAGTTACTATTCGCCATCTCATATATTGCATCTCTGCCACACATGCTGAAACATACATATAAATTTTGGCATATACGAATATTCTTCCAAACTGTGAGTCATGCATAATTACTATTGCTATCAGCTCGTTTTCATGAAGAAGTCAAACATATAGATTCTGTGTGGCATACACCTTTTGTTATGCTTCACATGGAAAAAGATTTTCATAATTCCATTCATTGATATACTAAAGTAAATATCTTTGAAAAATGACCTTCAAAGCTTTATAGCTTATGCAAATTAGTTGGATAATTAAACAAATCAGAGCCTTGATTTCACTGTTCCAAAGTTTCAGTACCCAATGATGTCGAAGATCTTTAATACTTTTCGTAGGATTTTCTACTCTGACTGACCAATTGCAAGTTAATCAGCCTTACATGGAAAGTATTAAAGGAAAATGTCATATACCCTCGCAATGATTCAGTTGCTTGCAACATATTCTTTCTTTTTGTACATAAAAATAAAGGTGAAGAATGAAAAATACTGCAATGTAAAGAACACAGAGCAGTACTTATACACCCCCATCTCATTACGACTCCGCTCTTCTATGGTATTACATTTTTGGGATTCCTTCATTTAATTTCATTGCAAGCTACTTTCTACATGGAACTATATTGATCCACAAATGTTACTATTTAACCCATTGCTTGATTGGGGTGCTAAATGATGGAACTCTTTCCACCATTACTTGTGGGTTTATATATAGCGCGTAGCATGAATACTCAATAAGATGAATGGATTTATTGATGTAGCCAACTTTTACTAGAAGTAAAAATCTTAGATTTTAAACATACCATGTGATCCAAGTTCTTTCTATGCAAGATGTGAATGCCGGGATCCTCTACATGGTTGATATACAATAGTTAATATTATCAACCTATGATAGGCTTCCTTTTCAGAGAAAACAACATATATATTCAACTTTAAAATATGATGTCTTTTATATCATGTTGATTTTAAATTATGAGATAAGCTCATCATAATAAAAGACAAAATAAGGATCGTTTTGCATATATCCACCTACATCTTTCAATACGTGCGCATACATCATAAGTCCTTTGTATTCAAGTGAATACTTTACTAACTTATGGTAGGTCTTCTCATCTTCAGGACAGATTTTAAGTGAGATTATGATACTTATTTAAGCCTGGTGGTTGGTCGCTCACAGTAGATTAATAAATCCAGTTTTGTTTCCTTTAGTTCTGTTAGATTTTCTATATCCGCACCTTTCAGCAGGCCAATATGTACAATTTCAAGTAACTTTAAAATCTGAATGAGTGACTCCTTGTGTGGATCAACATGTAAAGTCACCATCACGTTATGGACATTCTTGGCTTAGCAATGTCCCTTTGATGCCTTTTGTATTCAGCTTCTTTTGAACATTTGATTAGATCTTGCACACACAGAAAGATGGACGGACTCTACATGTGGGCCAGATAGATTACGTTAATTTGGTAGTAGTGCAAGTTGCTTTTACGTTGATTGAGATTAATGACTTCTCAGATTCTTGGATGTTCAAATTGGATCATGTTATTATCTTATTAGGGGGCAGTGACGATACAACGACCACTTCGACGTACCTTCCTACAACCTACTATTATCTGATTTCTACTGTTCCCATGAGGTAGATTGCACAGTCAAGCTTTTTAAGTTCTTTTTGTTCTTGAAACCAAAATATGGATCTTGCCTCCCCACTGAGACCTTTAACTGTGGGTCTTGTCCAGATGATTCAGCCAGAATTGTTTTATCACTTTTTGAATTCTTGAGGTGTTATCAGTTAACTGTAAAATTATGTAGGATCCTGGTTCTTCATTTCTCGCAATGTAGATCTGGTTACGATTTCTCTATTATTAGTAGCGCCTCAGGATATTGTTCACTATCACCTCTTTCCTCTGGGATTCTTTTTCTTAGGAATCTGATCCCTATTATCAATGCAAATGGCTTTCACGATTACATGTTTGTAAATCCTGTTGACCCCACATGATAGTCTTGGTAATCAGCCCGATGCATGCCACCTTTTAAACAACACGATCCATGGGTTTCCCATCTCAGATCCAAAAGCAATCTGTTCCCCATTATGAATAACATTTACATTCAGATTTGTCTCGCATGCAGACACACACGCACACAAATGCACCTGCAACAGTCACGCACACATGCACACAATAACAACACACACACAACACACACACACACACACAATACTACTAATAACAAACATGCCCAATAACTCATTACACACAATACAATAATACGTACATATATGTATACTGTATAGATATAGATATATATATATATATATATATATATATATATATATATATATATATATATATATAAATACACTCACGACACACACATATGTACACACATATATATACACAAACACACGTATACACACACACACACACACACACACACACACACACACACACACACACACACACACAGACACACACACACACACACACACACACACACACACACACACACACACACACACACACACACACACATGCACACACGCACACACACACACACACCCACACACACACACACACACACACACACGCATGCATGCGCACACACGCACACACTAGCACACAAGCTCACCCGCACACACTCACATGCACACAAA
>NW_025051751.1:0-12653 GCF_019279795.1 Protopterus annectens | reverse complement strand
AATGAAATATATAATGTTAATTGCAAGATGGCCATGTCACTTTGGCAAGATTTCTGGTTTTTGGTTTATCTTTCAGCTATGCACTAACAAGGAAAATGGTCATCCTATACACTGTGGATAGCCCCAGGAAATATCTGTCCAATATGATTTCACATTGCTCATCCAAGAAGCCATAGCAGCAGTTAAAATGTGTAAAGAATGTAAAGGGAACCAGATAATAATAATAATAATAATAATAATAATAATAATAATGATAATAACAATAAAAATAACTTGGCTGGAGACTCCTTGTTGTCCAATACAGCTGGAAAAACTGGAACCTTCTGCCACCTGATCTAACATTGCTACAGTCCTTCCCTCCCACTCTTAAACAAAGGCTCAAGAAACATTTTAAAACACACTGGTTGGTGCCTCTATTGCAACCCTGACTAATCCTTTGCCTTTCTACTGCTATTTCTATATACTGCCTCCTCTCATTAATTAATATTATTTTACCCTTCTGTAAGTAGTAACTATCACTTGTAAATTAAATAACTTGGACTTGAATGTAAATTTTCACATTTTCTGCATATTACCACAGATATATTGTAATGTGACTCTAATTATAGCCTGTAAGCATATAGGTATTCAACGCTAATTTTCCTCTCTACTAATACTTACTACTTAATAATGTAATGTCCTTTATTTGTATAAGTATGTATGATATATTTGTGTTAGTAGATTTCTGTGTTAAAAATGGAGCTTTTCTCCCCGAGCTTCTACTGAAAATGGAAATATATCCAGCTGGACTAGTCCGGTTAACAAATGTAAAATAAATAAATAAATAAATAAAAAAATAATGATAACTAGTTTGAATCAAATGTCTACTTCACTGACAGATGTAATGGACCTCCCAGTAGCGGGACTGATAATTGCTTGAACATTTTATAAGACGACATGGGACTACATGTCAGTTTTCAGTGAGGCAACTAGAAGAAATGAGATTATATGTTGCCTTTTGGGGATAATGGAAAGTATAATGTAAACTCTGCTGTCATAAATGATTAGAGTTTGTCACGTGAAACAAAGGAACCGTCTAAGTGAGATCATGCAAGATTAGATATTTCATCGTTGTCTACATTTGGGGAATTTGCTATGGTCTTGCACTTCTTCAAGGAGTGATGTTAAAGTCTGAGATGCCATTGCTCAGTAGCTGTGGTCATCAGCATGGAGCTTTCTGAGTGGATTAGAGAGGGACAGAGAGGACTATGACTGAAGATTATAGGATGTTTTGAGATATCTGCTTGTGATCTACCATACAGACAATATGAACCAGCCAGCATTTTAAATATATTCAAGTTTGTTCATTACCTGGCAGTGTTAATGAATCATCTAATATGAAGTATTCCCTCGCCTTGTGCTGCTTCACAAGTTTCATTCATCGGCCTCCAGTATAGTTTAACAATGCAAGACTCATAAAAATTTTCTCAGCAAGCTCTGTTTAAATTTTACTGAGATTCATCTACGAGAAGCTACTAATGGAAGGACAAAACAAATCAGTCAAACTTCAATTCAAACAGGTTGCAAAAAAATTCACAAACAGACAGGCACACAAGTGTGTGTATATATATATATATATATATATATATATATATATATATATATATATATATATATATATATATATATATATATATATATATATTCAGTACAAGGATAGAAACCACAACAAGAGTGACTTCCTATTGAAAATGGTATCACCAAATTCTAAATCACTCAAAACAAGACAAGATGAAACTCCTAAAGTTTATATTTGATCAAGCATAAGGAAGCTTTACAGAAGGAAAACTATGTCATGAACATTCTGAAGAAGATCCAGGATACATGCTGAACAGCCTTTACTAGGTATAAAAGACATTTTTCCATACAAAAAACTCCCAGTGTTGAAAATAAGTAGTTAGGTTGGTTCTCAACAGGCTATATCCTTTATTAATATCCAAAATGGCCATATTGCATACACTGGAGTGTCTCTTCTAGTAGGTTCCAGTACCAATAACTAACCTGAAATATTGTATACAAATGATAGTCCTTTTATCAGACTCAAATGGCTATGAATAGAATCTACTAAACATGTCAGTGATGGAGCTTGTGAGGTATGATACAAGATTGCATTCATTAGCCTATACTGTACAATATGTCTGAGTCTGAGGTCTTGACATTTATTTACAATGCCCTGCTAGTTAAGGGGTAAAACTGCTCAAAGCTGGAATTTTCATCTTCCTTGCAGAGCGTGGCCCGATACATTGAATCTCAGGAGGATCTGACAGAGGTTCTCTCAAGCAGCATCATATCATAGGTTCAAATGAGTGTTCTAGACTAATAGTCACTGGGGCCTGATAAGCCTAGCTATCATCAATAACCTCTGACAAGTTCTCGTAACCTTGGTAGTGTAAGCAGGAACATGGGAGATGAAACATTTATAAGGAGGTCCTGGGAGATGAGCTATTTACATGTTGCCTGTGTCCTTTAGAGTATGAAAAAGAAGAAGGAAGGACCACTGACTAAGTATGTAGATGATATCTATAGACATTGTCCAAGCCAATAGTAAAGGGTTAGGGACACCTGGCTCTGCAATGAAAAAATACCAAAATCTGAGGAATACCCAAAAGTGCAGCTGAGCATGTAGAAACTAACAACTTGTGTGTGTGTGTGTGTGTGTGTGTGTGTGTGTGTGTGTGTGTGTGTGTGTGTGTGTGTGTGTGTGTGTGTGTGTGTGAGAGGGAGGGAGGATGCTTGCTTAATGGTCATATCTCATCTCCTTTTTTTCCACTGAGAAATTTGACATTTTTTATAGCTGAAGCCCATGTAGCAATATTAAGACTGTGAAGTAACAATTGTCCTAACAGAGGTACTGCAAGCATGCTTGGAACTCTCTGGCATGCAGGAAATCTAGAATAAACTATGAATTGATATATTCCAAAATGTTAATGCCAGTCAGTGTAGCAGTAAGCTAAAAGCATGAAGTGCATGCAAAACCTTTAGCTAACGATCTATTTTAATGAGGAACAGTGGTGCAGTAGATAGTGTTGCCACCTCACAGCAAGAGATTCCCCAGTTTATTCTCAACTGGGGTGTCTTCTGTGTGCAGTCTGTATGTTCTTCCCATGTTTGTGTGAATCACATTAGGGTGCTCTGGTTTCCTCTCACATTCTAAACACGTGTAGTAGGTGGATTGGACATACTAAATTGCCATAGGTGTGAGTGTGTGTGAGTGTGTGGTGTAGTATGGAAGAACAGCCATGGCAAGGCTAGCCACCTAGCAGTGTAAATCTTGGCTCTAGATGATTGTCACTGTTTAAGGCACACTACAACCCCATGTGCAAAATGGGAAAAAAGGGGTTGTGGATGGATGGATCTATTTTGCTTATGGCTAGTTTATAACCTGCTGGTGGAAGTTGGGAACCCCAGTCTTGTGTATTAGAGATGCCCCCCAAAGAAGTGGAATGTAATGACATACAATATTCATTCCTACAGTTTTATGTCTTGAAACCTTTTATTAATTTGGTTTTATGGCGCAATCTGACAACATTTGAAAAGATTGTATTGACTCACAAAATAGTTGGAATGTGATCTTAGGCTTCACCAATTTCAACTTAGTGGAAAAATAACTCACAAGGATAGCATGCACATTATCTAATAAAATGTTTCTATGGTGTTAAAAAAGGTGAAAACATTCATCACTGTCTAGTTCCACTATGTAACCAACTGCTGCTCAGTATATAATGGCTTATCTTTGTTTAGCCCATTGTAAACACTTTTCAGCATATTGTTTGGAACCGCATATGTTCAAGTACAAGGAAAGCATGGCTACTCTAAGTTATTAAAAACCTTTTTTTCTACTGAAAGTAATGTGTTAGCACTCAAAGGTACATAAATGGTTGATGTGCTCATACCAGAAAGCTCCAGAATGCTGCAACTAGCAGAGGAACATAACATATCTGGCAACAATCTCAAGCTGTAAACATTAAAATCACAAAAACAATAACTAGAAAATTTTGCTTGACAATGCCTTTACAGGAATTATGCAGTTAATTCGAAGGAGCTAAAGGAATACCAAGGGAGGTGAAGTGTAAAAGGGAGAGAAAAAATACTAACAGCGGTAATCTAATATACATTTAACCAATTAATGTCTGATAAGAAAACAGCTATTCATTTAAAACCAATAAAAAGCTTGCCTTTCAGTGCTGCAATGAGGGGGATTGCTAGTGTGATCCTTGTCCTTCTCTGACTAGCAAATATAAAAATCATCATAGCTCAGTGCAAGGCTAACTGCCTTTGTGGGCCATTTTAAGCCTAGTTAATTTTCTCTTTGTGAGAATCTCACCCTGTACCTTTTCTCTGTGAAGTAAACACCTTAATCATTATAAAAACTCCTACAAAGTAGTACAACCCCCCCATTAAAGTGACTGACTGATACAGATGTTCATGTCCCTGAAACAACCCAAGTGCAACTTGCCAAATTAAAGTTAAGATAATTAAATAGCATATCATTGCCATTATTGCAATCCATCTGTAACCCAGAAAGAAACCAAAGGAAACTATCATTGTTTTCTAAGTAATTCAAAATAAATAAAAAATACATCAATAATAAATAAAAATAAATAAATAACTATATAAGATGAAATTCTTGCATATCCCAGTAGTATTTATATGGAAAAAGAATGAATTCTGTGTTTCTTATAAATGTCTCCAAAGCTTAGTATGATAAAACTTTGACTCATTTTAGAAGCACAGTCATAAAATCAAGATAATCTATGTGAGAACTTCAACCGAAATCTAGTGTAACATGTAAATAATAAAATTCTCTCTAAGACTTCCTTGAATATGTGATAAAGAAGATTTGGAGCAACCCAGGAGCACTGTCTCATTATAAATGGCTTCCTCAGGGTCACTCAGTAAGCAAATGAAGGTAGAAGGATCAAACCCTGCACCCTGGGAACAGGAAGCAGCTCATTAAATATCTGGGATCTACCAGCCCTCAACAGGAAGTGGAGAGTTATTGAGCCCTCACCCAGTATATGCTCTTTTACCTTACTGGTAAAATCCAGTTCAAGATCTGTGCTTGCCATCTATATGTCCTTAGATATATACCTGACAGAAATAGGATTATAGTAACTTGAATAGTAATTGTACCATATTCTGTAAAATTTAAAATGCGTTTATTTATGTATTTTTATTTATTTTCACTTTGGTCATTGGGTTAGTCCTACTAGGACAATAGACTCTTTTCATGGAAGAACTGATGTGGTACTTCAGCTAACTAGGAGAAATTTATTAATGACTCTGGCGCACTTCCTAACTCTTTCTTCTTGCTTCTTTTTCATTTCAACCATTAGGTGGAATCAGAAGGCTGCTGGTGACTTGTTTGTGAGAAATCCAAGAGAGGGTGCCATGAGGGCTGGATCAGTGTGTTTTGGAGAAAGCAAATCAATGGGTAACTAAAACTATTGGAACTTAAGAAATTATTTTAACAGTTAGAAGGAAGTGGATTACCAACACAAGATTTACTAAATTTAATGGAGCAAAGTGAACTAGAAAATGGAACAGAAGCAAGCTGGAGTGAAGCAGTTGATTGTACTATGGAAGCAGAAGAAATGACAGTTTCAATAGGAAAAGCAGTGGATGTTGGAGGTAATTTAGCAGAAAAACACAGATGTGTGTTTGGCTAGTAGAATAACTCATTTTAAAGGCTCACATCAGCAACTGAATACGAAAAACAGCCGTGTGTGTGCTGTAAGAATAGCAAGTCAAGCAGCTGTGCAAATAGAAAGAGGTATGCAGCAACCGGCTATAAGTGAGAAATTTATAAATATGATACCTGTTATAAGAATTAAATGATATAAGATAAGAGTATTAATAGATTTGGGCAGTGAGGACTTCTGTGAAGTTGTTTGAAAGATTTGGTTTATTATTAAACATCATGTTTGAGCTAAGAAATCAAGAAACTGCACAACAGAAGGAGTGCATATATATTTTTTTTAATTTTGGATTTTAACTTAAAAGGAAAATGCATGTAGAATCCAAAACTGATGACAATGGCACTGTTGAAATGAAGTATTTTTCTTATCTGTTTGTAAAGAAATGCATGATGTAAAGAAGGTGCTTGAATAAAGAAATGTGTAGATTGTGGGGTGGGAAGTTTTAGTAACATTAAACATGATAGAAAAATGATGAAACAGCATGTTCAGAATGTAATAAATTGATGAAAGAACACAAAAGGCTGTTGGTAATCTCTAAAAAGTTTATGTAAGCACTTTCGTGGAACAAGTAATCCAACTTCTTCAGACACAGGATAACAGTTAAACATTCAATTTAAAATATTCCAAAAGGAAATGACATCAGCAATAATGTCAGCAGGAAATGACATCAGCAATAATGACATCATAAACACTCAAATACTTATAAAAAATAAATATAAATAAAAATATGTTGTTTGTACAATACTACTATGAATAAAGCTATAATGTTAAACAAGAATAGTTTATATACACCAGATGTAAAATAATACCTCCCAAACAAAACATATTTATCTTTGAAGTGCTTTTAACATTCAAATACACTTCAAAAAGCAATACTCATTGAGACCTGGATAGGCAGAAGCATTAAGTTTCAACTGCCAATACAATTCTCTACTTTCTAAAATGAATTGCCATGGGAAACCTCTCTTGTTTTTTGATACCTGCTCAATAACCATGTAGTCAAAGGAGTGACCCTTATGCTCCATGATATGTCTAGCCAAAGCATTGTTGCTATTACTCCTGACAATACTGTATTGGTGTTCATAAATTCTCTCCTTAAGATGTTTCTCAGTCTTACCAATATAAAATGCAGTACAGTATTGGCATAAGGCGATGTAGACAACCCCAACACTTTTACAATTAAATCTGCCTTTCGGATAATGAATGGTGTCAGAAATGCAGAACCTATTTGACACCTTTAAAAGGTGGCAACTTCTACAGCACCCACATTTGAACATACCACATCTGGCATAGTGATAAATATTAGTGTTTTCTAATAAATTCTTCAGATTAAGGCCACATCTGAATATCATACTGGTGCCATCAGACAACCTCTTTCTGATTGAAACATCTTCAGTTAGTAAACACCAGTTCTTAGTGAGCATATTCCTTAATCATCCAGCATCTAACAAATAAGGTATGCTAAATTTCAGTGTATAATTCACACTGTTGTCAACATGTGTAATCATCTCATCAGGGGCATGTATATGAGTGTTGTCAGGGGCAATTGATTATCCATCCAACAAAGGTTTAAACCAACCAGACCGTCTCTTAATAACTGCCTCATCAATAATGGTGCTTAAAAGATCTTCAGGGTAGGACCTAGCTGAAAACATCTTTCTCAAATGTTCACATTCTAACAAAAAATCATCATTGAGGGTGACCATTCTGGCCGCCCTCGTTAACTGCCCCTTAACCACTGCCTTTTTCTGATAAAAGGGGTGGTTACACTCAAAATGTAAAAAGTTATTCGAGTATGTAGCCTTCCTAAAAATTCTGACTTCATATCTCAAATTCACATAGTCCTTAACAAGAAAAATGTCCAAATAAGAGATGGAATCAACACCAAATTCAAAGGTGAAGTTCAATAGATCAGTTAAACTGGAAATTTCTTCCACAAACATCATAGCTTGGTTTTTATCACCTTTAAAGATGATAAAAATGTTGTCCAAAAATTTCGTGTACCAGACATGTTGTTTAAAGCTATCACATTTGAATAAATATTTCTCCTCCCAAAAGGCCATCACACTATTTGCAAAACTCCCTCCACAAGGGGAACCCTTTACTACCCCTGATTTTTGCAAATAGTAACACTCATTAAAAAAGATGAAGTTATTGGAGAGAACGATGTCAAGTAAATACTCAATTAAATCTATCTCATCTCCCGGGGAGCCCTTTTTCAATAAAAACTCCGACACAAGCGATGCCCAAAGTTTGTGGTATCACAGTATACAAATCCCTAACATCTATAGTTAGGAAATTGTAGTCAGCTACAAAGGTCAGGGAGTTCAAACATTTCATGAAATTCCAGGAGACGCGACATATTTGAGGCACAGTTTTCAAATATTTCTGCAAAAGACTGTCAACACATTTTGCACAGCCAGATGTTAAACAATTTCTCCCATTAACAATAGGGCATAATGGTGGATTAACATCACTTCTGCATAGCTTAGGAAGTCCAAATATAGTTGAAAAGATGGGAGAAAGAATGTTCAGATAGTTAAAAATACTTATATCTATCCTAGAATCAATGAATAAATCATTAATATGAGATCTAACATGTTGACATGCCCCATTATACTCATTAAAAGTGAACATTCAACATTAGCATCAGAATTCAATATATCCAAGATCTTATTAACATTTTCATCTTGATTCATACAAACAAGACCAGCCCCCTTATCAGGCTTTAAGATCCTAACATCAGCATTATTAAGTTCATTTAAAGCATAAATCTGATCAATGGTAGGATTAACATCTGCAAGCATACGATTATTGCAACATAAAGCATGCCTGATGTCCAACTCACAAACTTTTTCAAACATAGCAATAGTGTTGTGCAAGACAGGATTAAATACACTAGGCACATGGACATTCTGTAGTGCAGACTCATTATTGCCTAATAACAACATTAAATTCAATTTACATGTGAAGGTTTTTAAATCAACTAAGGTACCCGCCAAATCAGCTCTTCTAGATGGTATGAATGTAACTCCCTTAGCTAAAAAGTCAATAAGCTGAGGAGGGGGAAGATAGGAAAAAAAATTATATATTTTAAAGTCACCTAAAAAATTTGTTGCAATCTGTGGTCTAGGTAATGCATTGTTTAAAACTGCACTGGAATTAGTAGTGGAAGTATCTACACAATGCACTACCTCCTCCTCCTGTTGTTCTTCTTCTGTCATCTGTTGGTTACAGGGCAAGTGTTCATAAACTGAGTATCCTGTCTCACAGGATTCTGAAAACCCTGATTTCCACTGTTGCCAGAAGAGCCTTCATTTCCAGCATTAAAAGAATGCTCAGGAAGCCATTCACTATACCGTACATCAGGGATGGCGTTCTCATAAAAATTCATGTTATTTCCAGTCCCAGAAGCAACCAAAGGGCTGTTAGGGGTGTTCAAAGAATTATTAGTGCTCATAGAGTCTATAGAAGTAGAAGGAAGTGGATTTGCCCTTCTATTAAGATAATCTAAGCGATCTCTTTCTAATTGATTTTAGTGCTCTTCAGTTTTATTAAGGCACTGTCAATGCTGGAATATATGCGTTGGTAGTCAAATCTATATCTACCAAAGTCTGTATCTCCTGTTATGACAGATTCCAGCTCAATTAATTCTGCTTTTAAAACATCAGTCTTGGATTTATAATTCCTGACTAATAGTTGCAAAAATTCACATCCCTGTGAATCAAAAAGGTTTAAAAGTTCTTGATGTAAATTTAAATCATGGACCACCCCCATAGGAAATCTCCACTGGCGTAGTCCTTTGTGGATCTGATGTCTCAAAATACATTCCTTAAGATATATTATTTCAAGCTGTAGTTTTTTTACATTTATATATGTTTGACATTGAAAGTTTTTAAGTTGTCAATAATATTAAACTGTGCAGATAAACCATTGTCAGTAGAAGCATGTGTTCCAGTAACATTGAGCAAGCTCATTGGTTGACTCAAACAGTTAATAAGGGAAGGTAATACTGCATGGACCACCCCCATAGGAAATCTCCACTGGCGTAGTCCTTTGTGGATCTGATGTCTCAAAATACATTCCTTAAGATATATTATTTCAAGCTGTAGTTTTTTACATTTATATATGCTTGACATTGAAAGTTTTTAAGTTGTCAATAATATTAAACTGTGCAGATAAACCATTGTCAGTAGAAGCATGTGTTCCAGTAACATTGAGCAAGCTCATTGGTTGACTCAAACAGTTAATAAGGGAAGGTAATACTGCATTACCAAACGTTTGTCCATTACTAACTTGTGACACAACTGAAGCATGATTATTAAGTGTAGAGACTTGTCCAGGAGGCAAAGATGGTAAGACAGAAATGGTTGCAGTAGTAGAAGGATTTAAAACCACAGGACAATTCCCTGTAGCAGCAACAACACTGCTGACTGCTGCAGTACAACAGCAGTCCATTTTGGCAGCTAAATCATCCCCTTTAGTAGAAAGTTGTTGAATTAAAGCTGTGAGGTTCCCCACGGCATTCGCCTCAAGGGGGCCATTAGAATTCAGACAAGACATGTTAGGAGAAGCAGGAGACAAACCACTAGCCATAAAACAAACTAAACAGAAAAAAACAAAACCAATGAACTGATGAAAGAACACCCAAGGCTGGTGGTAATCTCCCAAAAGTTTATGTAAGCACGTTAGTTGAACAAGTAATCCAACTTCTTCAGACACAGGACAACAGTTAAATATTCAATTTTTTTTCTAAAATGTAATAAATTTCAATAGAAAGAGAGGAAATGTGAGGTATTGGGAACCCCCAAAGGTCTTTTGATCTGTGGAGATGAAAGGCATTTAGTACGTCTTGTGGAAAAAGAAGACTCATGCAATGAGGGCATAAGAGCTAAACATTGTAAACCAAAGTGCAGTAAATGAAATGCCCAGGGGCATTTTGTTTGCTTGACCTTTGTTACAGCACAAAGGAATATCTGAAGAAAATACTGAAAATAATAGCAAAGAGGGTGAGCTATTTAATTATACAGAAGAAAGCATCGAAAAGAACATACAATAAGTTGAGAAGAAATGGAGTTCAATATTGGGAGAAAATGCTGTTTTTATGGAAAGAATGGGCATACATCATTGGGAAGTGAGAAAGGAGAGGAGGGGGATATTGTTACAGGAGACGAGTTTGAACAAAACTATGAAAAGTCAATAAAATGAAGGGTAGGAAGAAGGAAATGAAAAATAAATGCTGGAAAAGGAAGAAGACAAAGGAAATGGATGATGTAATGATAGTATTAATGTGAATAGTATTAGAAATTACATCAAGGTGCTAATGAAATGGATGATGTAATGATACTAAGTATTAATGTGAATAGTATTAGAAACTACATCTGGGTAATAATGAAATGGATGATGTAATGATACTAAGTATTAATGTGAATAGTATTAGAAACTACATCAGGGTGCTAAATGGAAATGGATGATGTAATGATACTAAGTATTAATGTGAATAGTATTAGAAACTACATCAGGGTGCGAATGAAATGGATGATGTAATGATACTAAGTATTAATGTGAATAGTATTAGAAACTACATCAGGGTGCTAATGAAATGGATGATGTAATGATACTAAGTATTAATGTGAATAGTATTAGAAACTAAGCATCAGTGCTCTAATAAGAATGGATGGATCTTAATGATACTAAGTATTAATGTGAATAGTATTAGAAACTACATCGGGGTGCTAATGAAATGGATGATGTAATGATACAAAGTATTAATGTGAATAGTATTAGAAACTACATCGGGGTGCTAATGAAATGGATGATGTAATGATACTAAGTATTAATGTGAATAGTATTAGAAACTACATCAGGGTGCTAATGAAATGGATGATGTAATGATACTAAGTATTAATGTGAATAGTATTAGAAACTACATCAGGGTGCTAATAAAATGGATGATGCAATGATACTAAGTATTAATGTGAATAGTATTAGAAACTACAACAGGGTGCTAAAGAGATGGATGCTGTAATGATGCTAAGTATTAATGTGAATAGTATTAGAAAAAACATCAGGGTGCTAAAGAAATGGATGATGTAATGATACTAACTATTAATGTGAATAGTATTAGAAAAAACATCAGGGTGATAAAGAAATGGATGATGTAATGATACTAAGTATTAATGTGAATAGTATTAGAAACTACATCAGGGTGCTAATGAAATGGATGATGTAATGATACTAAGTATTAATGTGACTAGTATTAGAAACTACATCAGGGTGCTAATGAATTGGATGATGTAATGATACTAAGTATCAATGTGAATAGTATTAAAAACTACATCAGGGTGCTAATGAAATGGATGATGCAATGATACTAAGTATCAATGTGACTAGTATTAGAAACTACATCAGGGTGCTAATGAAATGGATGATGTAATGATACTAAATATTAATGCAAATAGTATTAGAAACTACATCAGGGTGGTAATGAGAAATTAATGGTGTAAGAAGTTAAAAGCAGAACTTATTTGTTTATTAGATGAAAGACATGTTAGAAAAGAAAAAGGGATATAATTGATGTCTTGTAATGTATAAGGGATATAATCGATGTCTTGTAATTGATGTTTGTTTCCCTCAACAAGCCTGCTATCCAGTGGTTCCAGTCCTACCAGACTGGTAGACAGCAGGCGGTACTATGGCAGGGCAAACTCTCCAGCCAGTTACCTCTCATACTTGGTGTCCCTCAAGTGTCATTACTAGGTCCACTACTCTTCTCTATTTTTATCAACATCCTACACACTGTTATCCCTAAAGCCACCTGCATTCAATATGCAGATCTGCTCAGCCACCTCCCCATCCGACTTGCAAATCCTAACACAAAATAGATTTAACACTATCAAGAACTGCAAGCTCTAC
>NW_025051750.1:0-11266 GCF_019279795.1 Protopterus annectens | reverse complement strand
GTTTTGCATTTAAATTCGGGTAACCCCAAAAAAAACAGCCCCAAAATACCCGGGCTATCGAATATTTTGTGAAAAATCCAATATTGGGGCAAACAAGGGGAGATGGCTAGCAACATCGGTGTTTACTCCCCCGGGGGCAGTCAAGTTCTACTTTATGTGGATGATACCCTCCCGGGGCCCCCAAGCAAAGGGGAAGATACAATAGCATTATTGAAATATTCAGCAGAACAGGGACATAAATTAAGCAAGCATAAATTGCAACAGAGAATACAGGTCAAGTACCTGGGATATTTTATCCAAGGAGGGTAGAACTTTAAAGGATAGGAAGGCAGCAATTTCACAAGCCCCCAAGCCAACTACCAAGAAGGGAATGATGTCCTTCCGGGCACTAATTTTTGGGCTGGTTACCAAACATGCTTTGGAATCTGCTCTATTGTCTGCTTTAATCTTTAATACACCTATGGCAGCACAATATACTACACTGGATTCCAGTAGCAGAAACAGCTTTCTGCAGACTAAACGATTGATAGCTTCAACATCTGTTTTAGGTCTCCCGAATAATCATAACAGATGTTTTCAGACTGTAGATTGTAAGCAGGGATATATGTCAGTCTTGCAACAGCATGGAAGTAAGAAACCCCCTAGCTTACTACTCCGCAGTTGGACATGGCATTTTTGCCACATTGTGTACGGGCAGTTGTTGCAGCCATGGCAGTACAGGCCTGGGCATCAATGTTATTATTCCACCCTCTCACTGTGAGAGTCCATGCAGTTCGATCTTTTTGCTGCAAGAGAAAAAATTCCTGACCCGTGCTAGACATCTTTCTTGTTTGACCATACCCTGAGTCAACCTCATATGGTGATTGATTTTTACAACTTTAAAACCCCATAAATCCGTCCGACACCTTTTTCCCCCACAGTTGCCTACAAAATGGAAAATAATTTTCAAAACAGGATATCACTGATATACCCTTAGATGATGCAGAGGTGACAGTTTATTTACGGATCATGTAGAAAGAGTCCTACAGGAAAGAATCAAGTAGGATTTTTTAAAGAGTTGGGGCCCAACCCCTGCAGCATTTTCTGCTCAAGCAGCAAAATTTATAGTTTTAAACCCGTGCTTGACTCTAGCGAAAAATGTGTGGACATTTATACCGATAGTCAATTGTCTACAGTGCATGTTTAGGGCAGCAGTGGAAGAATAGGGAATGATAACATCCACGGGAAAAATTAATCATCAATTGATTTGAAATTAGATCCCATTCAGTTACCCACTAAAGTAGCTAATTGTAAATGTGCAGCTCATACAAAGCAACAGGATAACATTAGGAAAGGTAAGGCACGAGCATGCAGCTGCAAAAAAGCAGCCTCACAGTGAAAGTGTCTTTTGAATGAGGAATGACAATCCTCAGAATTCTAGTTTTAGAAATGTTAAAAAAATAAAACTAAACAGAAAAGCAGCGGGGGTAGAACTTTTGAAGCGGACTGTACATATCCACAGTGAAAAGCCAATATTAACGTCTAATTTATTCAGATATTTTGTTGAGCCATGGGTAGAGCCATGTCTCAACGGGGATGGTACAGTTGGTTAACAGAATTTTCAACATAATTAGGAACCACATACAAACATATAGCGGTGTCATATTTGCAGTAAACATCATGCACAGGAGCATTTAAACCGGGGTAGTTTCCCTACACCACCAAAACCGTTCCATTATTTGTATGGAGTTTATACACTGAATAAATGTGAAGGGAAGAAATACTGTTTAGTGATTATAGATATATTATCAAAATGGGTAGAAGCATTCCCAACCAGGAATCGGATGCAGCAACAGTGGCAAAGGTCCCAGTAAAATAAAGTATCCCTAGATCTGGCATACGAAAAAAGCTACAGTGACAATAGAACACATTTTGTGAACCAGACAATCCAGCAACCTGGGGATTATTTGGGATTTTGAAAAACATTGCATGTACAACCCACAGTCAGCATGACTGGTGGGACAATGGGATCGAGAAATAAGTTGAGGAGGTTGATGGGAACCCCGAAATTGGATTTGCTGTCTACCTCTAGCATTGCTGAGCATGACAACAGTTCCAAATGTAAAGGGGTTTTACCCCCAAATAGTTTTGGAATGGCAAAACAGTGGAAAGCTGTCATGCCTGCAGAGCTGGAGGTCATGGCTCATTAGCAAGTTACATGAGAGGATTGTTAACCAATAACACTGTTTTGCAGTTAAATCTTTTTTAGATAAAAGAAGCCGGAAGCTGACTCCAGTATCCTGTGTGTTTACTGTTATCCAAAAAATAACTTGCCAGTCCAAGGGAAGGTCGTACCAGGTACTGAAGCCTACTGCAGTAAAGTTTGCAGAAAGGTGTCCTGGGTTCACCCCACCCTTTTCAAACCGGTAAAGGATATCAGTCTGATTTACATTTTTAGCGATATACCATAGAGACAGAATCACCCGGGGGTGTATAACAATACAAAGCAACCCCAAAGACATTTTGGGTTTTCTGTCCTACTGATCATACACCTATTAACCATGTTTGTGGGGACTTTACTTTGCTGGGACCCTTTTTTGCATATAACTACACAGATACAAATAGTGATACGTGATGAACTGGCCACAGATTGGCATCCCAAAATTTAACACATACCTAGGCATGGCGTGTGCATGTACAGACTATGAACATTTAAATTGCTGTGTTTGTACTGCCATACCTACATCATATGGAGGACTTGATGTATGTTGTCCCCTTGGGGATAGATTGAGACTTGTGAATATTTACATTTGATACAGGTTCTGTGAGATCACAGGACAAAGTGGCACTTTTACCTGTTACACAAAAAAATTGTTTGTTTTTGATACAGTCAAGTTGGTGGGAGTAATTGTAACATAACTGTGTCTTACAAATGTCATATAACAGCCAAAGATACAGTACTAGTTGTAGCACCATTCATGTTTTTATTTTAAACTTATGAGAACAACGTGGAAAGATGTGCAGAAACATCCTGAATTGTATAAACAGTCCCTGTTATAGACAGGGAAAAAGTTACATGCAGAGTTAACCCGCATCAGTAGTAAAGTAGAATATTGTTATTTTGTTTGTGGGAAAAAAATATCAATGGTTACCTGAGAATTGGTCCGGGAGTTGTTTTTGGGTTATCTGGCTCCAGCCCTATGACATACTGCAAATTGCCTCTGTCAACGAACTGTAAAGATATAGCTCAAGAACTGGGAACCAGTCGGGAAAACCCACTAATCCAGTGGGTGAAATGGAAGCTGTTTGAAAAATTTTCTGCAAGAGATAAAGGAAAATTGACTCATATGGACTTGGTGACAGGTTATATCCTGGGGTGGAACAACCCCCGCTTTGGAGAGTGAAATCAATCAGGGGAAAAGAGGAAGTTGTCAAAACCTTCGGAGGAATGAGCAATGACTTTTTGCCTTGAACTTGTGACTGATGAACTATGCAATGAGAACTGTTGTGTCACAAAATGTAATGGCTCCCACTGCACCCTGGCCAGGTTTGGCGCTTATCAAAGAAGACCCGTGTCTAAAAAAAAAGCCATATCAATGACCACCTAAGGTAATACAGCAGGTTCAGCCATGGCAACCAGGCCCAAACCCACTGGAACATTTCCAAAACCATTTGGTGGATGGGGTTCATCATACTGAATATCTTGATTGCCATTTGTGTTGTTCTGCTCATATTGGGAGCATTTTCTGTTGGGGATACTTTGATGAAAGTATTAGTCAGGGACTCTTTTGGGGAATCTGTAACCGAGACTATGTATCAAGACCTGTAGGGGGATTTGTTAATACAAATGAAATCCTTTCTGAAATGTACAACAAATGACTTGCCTATTTAAAACGTTCCAGAGAGGAAGAGGCTAGGAATGAAATAATTTGTATATGTTTCTGGATAGAATAGAAGCAATCAAAGGGGGGAAAAAGAAAAAATATATTTAAACATATTTTGTGCTAGTTTAGAAGCAAATAGTGTATAATGCATATTATTCTATTTTACAATATGGCAGTAGAACTTATCATGCATGTAATTGCCTGTAGTGTAGCTGCAGTGTGAGTGAACCCTGACCCTGGCAGTAACCAGTGCAGCGGGGTTATGTCATTCAGCATTATTTATCTGCTGGGTTAGAGAATAATAAATGTATGTACAGGTATATCTTTCATCCTTCCACTGAGGAGGATGGCCTCCTGAACTCTATCTAAGAAAATTTACTGCTGCTCACCAGAGAGACAAAGGAACCAAGTAGGAAATGAACTGACTATTGTACCCAAACCTTGGAACCTTGACAGAGCAGAATTTACAGAAGGACATTCTAATTGACTATGGGGTGCAAGGCTGTGCTTTTCCTCATGGGAAAACTTTTTGCATTACCTTAGCATTTTTAGGAATACAATATTGTGGACTATAGTGATGTAAATGCCCTGTGACTGACCACATCATTAAGGTGGGCAAAAGTGATTTTAAACACAATACTCATACAGCTGTTTCTTGTATAGAGTCAGACAAAACTCTAAACTTTACTGCATAGTTATTTGCCTCCTGGTGCACATATTTAAAAGGGTTTTTAAACTGAGCTTCCGGATTGACTGTCATTTTGAAAAGAATAATGATGTTAATTTGATTTAAACAACGTAATTGACAGATTTTATGTTCTAGCATGGGAATAGGGCAAGCCAACCAACAATCACCATGTGTACCCCATACAAACAGCCAGTAAAAAGGGAGTAATGCATGGGGAACAAAGACTGTGGGGAAAAGAAGGACATATGGCACGTCCAAAGATGCAAAAAAACCCCAGGATGGGGTCCCCGCAAAGAGGAACATGTGCCAACCACACCTCCCACAGATGTACCGGCAATAAAACACATAAACACACAGAAACACAGAACCCCCGACTGCAACGGAGGCTGGTCAAAACCCCCATGAAGCATGCACAAAAAGGGACTTTTGTAAGTTTCCTTAACAATAGGCCAAAGAAGAATAGAATGGACATATGCATGTAATGTTGTGAAGGATGTGTGGTAGTCCTCAGTATCACAGTGTTAGGGACACAGATACACTGTAAACAACCCCGATGTGCACTGTAGACAGCATACCTAAGGGAATACAGAGGACAATCAGGGCCCCAGAAAAATACACATGAGAAAGAGGATAGGGGTAGACAAGGTAAATGGGACAAACTATGAATATAGGTTCAAAGGGCCATAGGTTAGGCCATCTACCCAAGGGTTTAGCCATAACCCTACACCATAGTTAGGATTCCTTTGCCAACCCTGTCCAGATAAAAATGCTTATGATATTGCTGTAGCGCTGTCGAGCAGTGGTGATGATGTAACCCCCGGCCTATAGCTGCAATTCCCCTCCAAGGACAACATACCCCAAAAAGGTAGGGGATCTCTGCCCCACATGTACTGTGATGTAGATCCACAGCATTGTGAGTGTCCGGGTTGTCACCCCCAAAATCCATTAATGACCGCCCAAAGGGTTTATGTCACCTGCCCTTGTGGTTCCGAGGGATGCAGATACAGTAGGTGAAGCATAAAATGACATAGGGGGACATGGCCTCATGTCAGGCACAGGTCAACACTAACAACAGGTATGTGACTGAATGGGGCACCCCAAAAGGGGGGCAGCATTACACAAACCCAAACATGCATCTGTTGACAATTAACCTATGAGGCCTTATGCTGAGGTGTGGGTCAGATCCCCTCAATGGGGCAGTGTGGTCAATCATAGGTGTAACACGTGGCCAGGGTACCAAAGGAGACAATGACCTGCCTGATCTGGGTGTAGTCCTGCAAACAGGTGGGCAATGTAGAAATTTACCCGAACCCGCGATAACTGGCGTGTGTTGAGCATTAGAAGGTGACAGCCTCACACAATCCCTGGTAATCCCCTCGCTCAGTGGACTGCCACCCACTTGCTGCTGGATGAGGGAATTTGGCCTGGTTCTCTCGACAGGTATGATGTTGCATGCATGGCTGTAGGCCATGTCCTGACTGGCAGATATGCCTGCATATCAAAATTGCAAGGAGGATATCCGTGTCAGATGTCATCCACTATGGCACCGTTTAGCAGTCATCTACCAAACAATATGTATAACGCACCTGTGTTACTAATACTGAAATGTAGACATAGAGACTGGACCCCGAAAAACCCCGTGGGACGCCTGCAGGAAGCAGGCAGTAAAGGTGGGCATGCCGCCGCCTTTATGACTTCCGTGAGCACGTGTCCTGCCAGTTTACAACCCATCCTGCGATATGCGTGTTTGACTACATCAGGCGATGGGTTTATCAATACCAAGGGTATTATTGTGTTGAAAGCCGCACAAATTGGTGCGACTGTATGGACACAAAGACCCCCATCAATAGCCTCGGTGACTGTCCAGCGTCATATTAACTTTAAGCATGAACCGCTAGCCCGTAAACGTGTTGGATGCAAGTATACCGGTCCCTTTAATCTACGAACAAACAGTCGCTTCCCATGTCTTTGCAGATAGGTCTCCTCATGGTAATGGGACACAGTGTAACCAGGGTCCGGTGGAGGCATTGTGCCCTGTGACGTGGGACTTCACAGTGGCGTGCGACACAACCCGAATGCGTTACCGGTGAGGCACAAAGAAACAACTGGCCCTAACTGTGGGTCTAATTCTCAAAGCAGAGATGAGTGGAGTACACAGTCGGTCGCCAACTGGTCACCCAGATGCTATATTTCCTACCTGGAGAAACCATGTCACCGTCGTCTGCAGAACATTCGGGGACCACAAACCGCCAATACAGACATCTCTTCATGTGGGGAAAAGGTGTGGAGATGTCTCCAGTCTGTCAACCCGATATTTTGGCAATGTGTATGTTGAGTAAACTCCACATCGTAAAGCAGACAGTCAAACATATGTAGTGACCTCCCAAATTGTCCAGCATAGCAAATGAAAAGGCTGTATGATTATCAACCAGGTCCGTAGATATATCTGTGGGCGTGCCGGACCATGTCATGACAGCCAATAACTCTACATATAATGACCAAGGGTGTCATACCTCTGGTGTCTGCTCCGCCTTGTAGTAGCCACACTCACTACTCATTGTACAGCTTGTGTTTTCCAGGGGTACACCACACTGGATGTGGCATTGGTACAATGAACCACAGTTGGAGTGAGGATGCACAGTCCATGCAATCCTGTGGGGTACCGGTGAGCCCGGCATATGTAAGTGATGCAGTGGCTGCATGCTAATGGAAGCCACTGGCCGCCGAACACAAAACTTGCTGTTTGGGACAACGAGATGGAAGCGGCGTAATAAGGGGAGATGGTACAGCCTAAACCAGACAAACAACTTCACTAAAATGCTGTAATACTGCTGTAATTTGCTTTAACATGAAGCTTTTCACCACGATGTATAGCGATATCCTTTATTTACCTGAGTTCCGTTTATTAGGTTCTACGAACTTCATCAGGGCATACATTCAAGGGTTCATACCACAATTTTATACATTTTACATTTTTCTAATTGATTAATTAACATCAATTCCCTTTGTTAATTGTAGCCATTTTGTTACTTAAGGATATGCATTACTTCTCTCAAATAGTGTAATATAATAAAATCTAAACTCATACGTCAATGTGTATAAACTATATACATTCAAAAACTATAACTTAAAAACATTACAAAAATGTATGTATATATAAATAAATAATAACCACATAGCCTATATATGTTAATGAATTTTTAACTTGTAATCACAAATAAATTATAACATATAATAAATAACCAATCATAATTTTACTATACTATATATTTAAGGAACTATGGTAACTAAATTTAACAATTACCAAATATATAACTATCAATTACTGATCAATGGTACGTTGCTGACAACTATTATTATAAATATTGCAGTGTATAAATGTTATAAAATATTGTAGAAGTTGACTGTTGACCACTGGCTCCCCGGGGTCGCCAAAGGGGCCGGCAAGTGTTCCAATTGGCAATTCTGCCTTTGAGAAAACCATGGTAATATGGTAACCAACCTTTTCCACAGCAACGGATGTCAATAGCAGAAGCCATTGTCCAAATAACATAAAATTAACCCGACGTATATTTATCATACATGTGATGACACGTGTCTGCTAAGTACACTTGCTGCAAATGGCCGATGAACCGGGCCAAAAGTGCCGATGATTTACCTGATCTCTGGAGGTGTCGTTCTGACAATAAAGTGGTGATACTTCCCAACCGGGACCTCTGAGGATTAATTGGCGGTTGTTAACCTGCAACGTGGATGTACCACCATTTGGTTCGGTCACGGAAAACATGGTTCCGACACTACCTGCCCCAGGTATCAAGCAGACATCCGCGTTGGTGAACACTGCAGCAGCAGTCAAACCACTAGCCACACACGGACACAGTCTGACAAGCTCTACACTTTACATATGCTGCATTGAACGTGAAAGAAAGGAGAGACGTCCGTTGTGGGACCAAAATTTTCCCGTGTGGAATGCGTGCCCATCCGTCATCACCCACATGAACCGATTGTCGTGACCATGTCACAGCTACACATATGCACATGAAGTGTTCCAAGCACGATAATGCTGACCATGAAATGCAGCACACATATGCAGAAAATCCCCAGGGTTCGAGTCCATAGAGATGCGTCCACATCACAGTCACTTTGAAGGATGTGTAATGGGTACTGTCGACTCGCCCCAGTCAGGGATCCTGGGTATGTAGAAACAACAGGGCTCCCGAGGTGGGTTTGGCAGGTAGTCCTTTTGTCCTGCCCGTGGGAGGGATGGTGTACCCTGACACTCCCCCACTAATAATGCAAAGCATCCACGGGAGAATGCTAAATGCAGGTGTGTGAAATAATGTGCAACCCTATGCAGTGTCCCGGTAAACTGGCAATTCATGGATGGACAAGCATACGACCAGATGGCACCCATAACACAACCGGTGAGATACACAGCAGCGGTGAGCAACACAGGAAACATACGCCAAAAGGGACTACAGTTGACATTCCCCCTGGGGAAGTTGGACGCTGTGCAGGCACGGTGATACACAACCTCAATCTGCCAGCGCCAACAAAATGGTGAGCACTCGCTACCATGCTGGGACAGATGGGCGGCCTGTGGAACACATGCAATAGCACACAACAAGCATCAACTGGGATATGTAAAGAATATGGCATTCCCACCTATGGAAAACATGCTAATGAATACATAGGATCAACATGTTCCAGTGGTGTTATGTTGAAAATACAGTAGCGGATATGTCCTATTGGGACGTCTGAGGGATTTATTGTTACAAAACGATTTGCTTTAACCTGCATCTTTGGATGGCCACCATTTGTACCACAGTTCTAAATCACCTGGTGCGTAGCACCACATTAAGAATGATGATCAAACAGACATCGCGATTGGGGCGGCAGTCGCGGTTGGTCAGCATCGCTTCGCGCCTGCGGAACAACAGGCGGTGACTACGGCACGGTTAATTTGTATGCACCACCGGCGTGTTTGGGTTGATGACAGTGTCACATGATGGGACATATGAACAGAAATACCCGAATCGGCGTGTCCCGCCCGTAATAATCCCACATCCCAGTCCCGCTTGCGCGCGAAGGATGTGTAATAGGTACTGTCGGGGTTGCAACCATGGGATCTTGGGTATGCAAATAAGGGCTCGGTGTTGTCCTGGCAGATAATCGTTGTCCTTCGTGGGAAGAGGATGTGGGCATAGTACCTGCCTTACTCCCTACTAATAATGCAAAGCATCCACCGGAGAATGCTAAATGCAGGTGTGAAATGTGTACAGCCCTATACCAGTGTCCAGTAGGCAATTCACATGGATGGACAAGGATGAACAACATGGCACCCATAACTGCAAACCCGGTGGAATTACACTGCCGCAGTAAGGCATTACACAGGTAATACACATAGGGACTACACTTGACATTCCCCATACAAAAAACACAGAGAACCAGCTGAGAAAGTCCAAAGCAAAACTGAGGTACTGTAGAAATGGTCAGTGACCACTCAGAGCCCACCAGGAATTAAATGCAGACACCATAGTTTATTGAAGCTTTTCGCTGCTTCATAAGCAGACTTCTTCAGAATACATACAATGCAGTTCAACCTACTACATTTAAAACCCTTAATTGGGCAGTAAATTAGATGTGCTAAGTATTAATTAAATGCCTTAAAGGCAACAAGCTAAAAACTCTACTGGGTTACAGATTCACACTGAGTAAATGACATTGTAAAATGTATATTCTTCATGTAAAATATATTATAAATATGAAAGAACCAACATAATGTTTTCCAAATGTCTGAGTGTAATACATATATATGTTCTAGGGATTGTGCCAATATATGAACTAGAGACACCTAGTAATATAAATGAACCATAATATATAGAGATCCATGATTATGACTAATGTTATATCAATGGAATGTAAAGATTCAAAATGTGGGAAAGTTTTTCATTTAGAAGGTTAGTTAAATGTCAATTTAGACATCCTTGTCAAAATACTAAAACAAGGCCGAGGTGCTCTTCACATGTACTGGGATGTTGTTCCCAGCATAGTGAGTGTCTGGGGGATGAATCTGTACCAGCCCTTCTATTAATGCAGTGTCAAGGTGTCGCACCTGCCCTTGTGGTTCTGAGGGGTCTAGATTCTTTAGGTGAAGCATAGTCATCAAATGGGGTTTGACATGGCCTTTATGCCAGGCACAGGTCACCTCTGGGCAAGTGGTATGCGACTGAATAGATGGAATCCCAGTGGTCAGCATAACACATATTCCTGAGACCCTGCATCCGTTTTGATGAACTGTTAGGGCCTTTTCCAGGTGTGGTCAGAACATTCTGAAGGGGCATTGTACTCAATCATAGGTCTAATGGTGATGAGTACAAGGGGACAATGACCTCTGATCTAGATGTGAATCCCCTTTATGATCAGGGGGGCAATGTAGAAGGTCTACCCAACTCGTTAGCGTGTGTCGAACTTAGACAACCGGGTCCCCAGTCCCCGGTAACTCCCTCTGTGCTCAGTGGATTACCTATATGGTAGCTAGGGGTAACCTTGTTCTTCCCCGGGGTATGACTTATTTGGGAATTTTCCGGCCCCTTTTAGGTTTAAAGGCCAATTTTTCCCTTCTTTTGGCACCCAGTTAATTTTTTTTCCAAATTTGCTGTGGAAAGGCCCCCTTTCCTTTTAAGGGGAATATCCTGGGTTTTTTTCCCGGAAA